>NW_027451539.1:0-27632 GCF_964194025.1 Convolutriloba macropyga
CAACGTTTTAAGATTATAAGTCATCGTCATGTGCATCGCTCAAAATTTCAATTTTTATTTTCGAAATTTTCACAATCTTCTATGATTTTGCTATGAACATCATGGGAATCAAAACCAGGATGTACAGTCTATTTTCAGAAAAAAGTGTATCTATGCGAATAGACTGCACATAATGAGGTACCAACATACTCTTAGAATACACTGATACAGTACTGGGCCGACGATATACAATTGGAATCCAATGTATCAGCACTGATTTACTATGGCACTAAGGTCCGGGGAGTCAATGGTGGCTGGTGGATATATTTCACGGAAGAAGCAATCGGCTGAGTTAGAATCAGTTTCATTAGAAAGTCGGACACGCGTGAAATGCTTATTTGTTTTTGCAAATATCGTCTTTCCAATTTATCATCAATTTAAGAAATTATCGAGGTTTAAAGTTTCTTCTAGCTACTTTATCTTGTAACATTAGGTTTCACAAAACTCATTGGGCCTTATTAAGGGCCCAAAACAGAGCTTAGTGACGCTTTTTTATTGGAAATATGATGGCATATTTTTTCACTATTTTTGCGAAGTTGATAGTCGTGATCAAGCTATAATAAGTATTTAAACAAAAAAATTCCGACCTGTTTCCCTCCAAATTGCTTAAATTTGGCAAATCGTTGAGGTATTACAATTAGAAAAGCTGTATTATCTCTTCACTCGAACGCGACCGAATTAAACGTTAATTAAATCTGCTTAAAAATAGCTCTTCGGTACCACACAGCGCCGTCAATATATTTTTAAATTACATTTATCAAAATGAAAATTTGAAGACATCAATGTGACATGAATAGTTTAGAACTATGCTTTAATTTGCACAAAGTTCCCTTTTTACAACGCCCTAACGTAATATCAAAATGAACAAATACGGTCGATCACGTTGTTCTTCGAGAGATGGAAGTCAATTGTGCTTTGTTTCAGCCGTTGAGCGGGTATAAGATCACTAGAGGGCTTAAAATGATGATAAAAAGAGCTTAATACAGGCCTCTACAAAAATTTTTGATGAAAAAATGAAAACTTTGACACTCCATTATTTGACTTTTACTAACAAAATGCCACGAATAAAATAGGCGGCTTAAATTGTGGTTGGGGGAGTAATTTAGATTAAACATTGTAAGTAAATCGTTAAAAAGTACTCGGAAAATCAGACCGCCAGACCAGAAATAGATCAAAACAGAACTTTGCATAGAAATGTCAATATGAAAAAAATAGTTGCTACAAACTTTTTGAGAGCAGAAAACATCTTCTTGCTAAAAAAGAATGCACTCATTTGAGGAAAAAGACAGAACGTGAGAACCGTTTATAAGGGATGCCCAAGTTCAAGAGCTTAAGACCAGAAGGTTTAAATGGGTAGCACACTAGGCCTGCAAGTAAAAGGTGCTGGTTCAAATCCAGCACTGGTCCATTTTCACAGTAGTTGCACCTGCTTAGACCTCCAAACAGGTTATGAGCCCATATTTAGTCTCTGTCGTTAACCGCGATAGAGAGACAAGCTTGTTAGAGACTGTGAAAGAGATGATGACCAATATCGGGGGGATTGTTAGAAGGTTGAGAGAGAACAACCTAATGTAAACTGTTCATAAAATAAGCTTGACAGAGCTTGACAAGAAGCTCTAATTGTTCAACGTATACTTGGCTAAAAAAATGAAGCCTTGAGGAAAAAGAAAGAACTTGAGAACAGCTTATAAGAGATGCCCAAGTGTGAGCACTTAAGACCGATTGGTTTAAATGGGTGGCACACTTGGCTTGCAAGTAAGAGATGGTGGTTCGAATCCATTTTCACGGTAGTTGCACTTGCTTAGACCCCCCGAACACTCTGCAGTGTATTTCTGGATTTAAACAGACCAATAAATTCCAATTTCATTGTTCATGAAAAAAGTAGCCATTGTCAAGCTCTTCATTGAAAAGAACGCAACAATGGCCAAACCATGGTGGTAAAATAAATAAATTCAGTCAATGAAAATCTCTTCTGGACAATTTAGTTATTCAATTTTCAAAAATTATAATTTGAGTTAAATGTTCCTTTTTAGACTGTTCTGTGCCGAGCTGTTCATAAGGTAGCTCTTTCTAATTATTTTTGTTTTATTTTGCTTCTATCTAAGGCACGGAAAAAAATTCTTTCAAAAGAATCCAATCGCTCGATAAAACTTTTTTTCTTTATCTTTTTTAATCAATATGTTCAACGAATATCCTTTCAAGGGAAACAAAAAATATCGTCAATTGTCTAAATAGATCATTTGCTAATCTAGGTGGTTTAAAAGGTTCGGATATTGCTTGTAAATACCCTGATAAACTTAATATACCTGAATTCAGAACTGTGACTAGAAAAGAACTCTATTCAGTCATTAACCCGCTCGACGATAACAAAGCAGCGGGACCTGGTGAAATCTTATTCGTCTCATAAAATCTTGCCAATTGGCTATAGGCGTACATCTACAGTTCGCATTAAATGAGTGCATTAAGGAGAAAATTTTCCCAACAAAAACGAAACTAGCCTATGTAACACCAATTGTCAAAAAGGTGATAAATTAGATAGCACAAACTATCGACCAATTTCTGTAACTCCACCCCTTTCTGACTCAGATGATGGATTTCATTGATAAGCTTAAAATTATTAATAAAGAACAATTTGGATTTCAGAAAAAAAGTCAGCGACAGATACAGTTCTAGAACTGGTTGAAACAGTTTCCTCTGATTTAGATCAAAGCAAAGAAACTGTTGCTATTTTTCTAGGTCTTGCAAAAGCGTTTAATTCCATTTGGCATAAGATTTTCCTTAAAAATTTGAGATGTATGGTTTTTCCCAGGAAGCAAAAGATTTACTGTTTTCATTTCTTGCCAACCGCAGACAAAAGGTAAAACTTAATCGCATGTTCTCTGATTGTGAAATTATGAATCACGGTGTGCCACAAGGAACTGTTTTACCACAAGGACCACACATTTTTCTTTTATATGTGAACGATTTCTCATCTAATATAAACACATCGGAAAAATTAATTCAATTCGCAGATGACACAAGTATTTTCTGTTGTGGACAGATAAGTAGCTTACATGGAAAAGTCATGGAAATTTTACAAAAAACAGATAAATATGTAGAGATGAACAAACTAACTTTGAATACAAAAAAAACCGAATTGATCTTTCTCGCGTGCGAAAATTCTGATTTAGGATCTATTTTTTACAAAAACGAAGTTCTCACAACAGAAAAAATTTGCAGATATCTTGGTATTCAAATTGACAGGAATCTTAATTTCGATGAGCAGCTGAATAAAACCTTACAAAAGATGGCTCATGCTATAAGATCAATTACTTAATAAGACATCAATTTCCCCTGAACGCAAGCAATCTTCTTCTAAAATCACTTGTGCTTTCACATTTATCATTTTCGGCAATTTTTTCCCAAAACTTATCTGCAAAAAACCTAAAACGCCTTAACTGACAGATTAACTGGGGTATAAAGGTGTGCTTTCTACGCAAAAAGCATGACAAAGCGAGAGATCTGCTAAACCAGACAAAGACCCTACCAGCTGAGCTAATAATAGCAAACATGTCGCTAATCAAATTTCATTATGATATAGCCAGGACAGAAAATTCTGAAAATTTTCACGGGTATCTGAATTTTCATCAAAATACTCGAACAAAGCAATTCAAAATTAGACAGAATACCAAAACCAGCTTTGGAATGAATTCGACCGTTCGTCAATGCGTACAAAAAAGGAATAAATTAACACAGTGGCTTCTGTTGGCAAAAAATGGAAACGTTTTTCTTCTCGCTCTCACAACATGAAAAAATTTCTTTGAATAGTAACGTAGGAGCTTTTAAAAGTTGTTTTTATTTTTAGGAAGAAAACAATCGGAAGAAAATTTTAAAATGATATTCTTTAAGAAATTTGTTGATGTTTATTACTTTATTTTGTTTGAATGATTTGAAGTTTTTTTCAAGTATATTTAACCGTATGTTTATAATTTTAATTTACTTGTTGCAAACAAAAAAAATAAAAAAGCCTTTTGGTCTAGTTTTTGGAGTCTTTTCTTTGCTTCTGAACGTTCACAATTTGACACAATAGTTGGTTGATTTTTCCACACTGAATTATTGAGGTGTGAGAACTTTTTAATTTTTTAAACTGTTTTCGTTTTCAATTCGTAAGAATATTTTCTGGAAATCCTTTTTGACCAAATTACTCAAAAACTTAATGGAGCTCTATTGCAGAAGCCCGTTTTCCTGAATCCATCGAGATATGTTTTATGTGCTGATTCATTTTATGAAAATCTCGTGTCATTATTTTGTTACATTTGCTTCTCTTTTTTCTCTCGGAATTGCTTTTCGAAAAAGCCGCACTTTAATTGGGGGTTGTTTGGCTTATTTTTTCAATCCAATCTTTTTCTATCATTTATGCTTATAACTGAAAAAATGTGCTGCTATATAATGGAATTGGAATCATATAATATATCCAATGTTAAATTGGCAGATGTTTGTTTGTTTGTTTTTCATACTTCACTAAACATCCGTGATCAAAATAATCAGTTATGTCTGTGAACTGATTTCAAGAATGTTCTCCTGTAGCTAGACAACCACTGAAATTAATCTGACCAAAAAGGAGTAATTTCACCTGTTCTGTCTGATAGACCATGGAAATATAGATTGGTCACGCCTAAATTTTTTCACGCTGAATGATCAAAACGCTGATTTCAAACAGAGTGTACAGAGCCGTGAAAGCAAGATGGTAATATTTTCCCAACCCTCATTCCATTAAAAAAAACATATGTGAATGTTTCTGTTAGGTTAAAGGATAAAGGAAGACGCTGGGATAAAGAAAAACCGGAAAAATTTCGACCAGAAGAAAAAGATAAATATTTAGAGCAATTGTCCCAGTCATCCGAGGGTTTGCACTGGTATAGCAGTTTTTCATCGTCCCTTTCTGTTCCAATCCATTTTTGATAAAAAAATTTCAACCAGACCAACTTTTATAGTTCATTATAAAGCCAATGTTGAACAGCTTATGGGAGAAAGCAATTAAAAAGTTGCATATTAGAAATTGTCAAAACGATGCAGCAAAAATCTAGAATCTGTAATTGCATCCATGCTATATTTTTTGGATCTGATTGCAACTTGGCCACCGTATCAAAGGGTACTGCAATCACATTCACACATCGCTACAGTAGAACAACATTTTTTATCAACCTTTTCTCGCACTTTGATTAAACAAAATAAACAATTGTTTTTATTACGGAAAATGACATTTTACATTAACTCACAATTCAGAAGATCCCGATCTCGTGAAAACCGTTTAGAGAGCAGCAGCAGCAAAAAAAAACGGTACAAAATTTTCCAAAAAAATGACCATTTTTGCCTTGAAATGAGGTCCACAGTGTTAAAATATTGCTTTTTATCTCAACCTTCCATATGGAATGCTGGGCTATTGGAGAACAACTTACATAAACAGATGATTAAAAGCACACGAAATTGCCCGGAGTGTCTCTATTTGTCAGCAAATCTGATCGCGTAACAGAAAATACACCAGTCGGATCGCAATGGTGCTAGTTGCTTATGCTTTTGCAAACATATTTATACTTGACGAACAACACGCACCACCTTTCATGTTTTGAAAGGAATTGGATTAAAAAATTCCAAAAACCCAAATGTACTGTTTCCATTGCTTTAGATTTAAATTAACAGAAAAAAATAGCAAGATACATAAGAAAAAATGATTAACAGAAGTGATTTCTAGGCAGAAAGAGAAAAATAAGATAACAAAATCTAAAATTTGTCGGAATTTTTTCGCTCAAAATACTGAAAAAACGTTGTTACTGCAAAAAAAAAATCATAAAATCGATTCGATCACCATACAAATTGTTGAATCGTGTTGGCTTCTGTTGACTTGTTGGTTCTTTTGATTCAACGTGGTATTCAAAATCAACATATGCAAATTATGATTACAAAATTTCTAGTGGTTTACAACCAGAAAGCCAAGTTTTCATTAATTGCAGCAATTTTTTTGGAAAATTGTCTTAGTTAAACTGTCATTATGATGTAACTGGTAACTTAGTTAACGTAAAAATGTAGCAAATTTCTGTGAGAAGCACAGCTGCTATGAGTGAAAGTGGTCTTTATAATACTAGAAGAAATATATTGTCAGCCTGAATTCTTTAAATCAATTATAAGAAAATGATGAACTCTTTTTGCTTTTTACAGATAACGTTTTTACTGCGTTTTTTTCTCCGTTTTTTTTTCAAGAATCAATGGCTTAAAACCAATATCTGTAGTTGATGATTGAAGAGAACATAATTTTGAAACCTGAAAAAGTCATACATTTGGGGGGAAATGTTTGGAATTACTCATGAAAACTATAAATATTCGGTCTGTTTCTTCATCAAAACAGAATTCATATTGTGGACGACGACAACGATTAGAAAATAGAGAAGAGTCATTGCAGTTGGTGATAAAATTTTAATCAAAAGACGAACTTTTTTTTCTTTTACGGCTCTGAGGAAATTCGTTGTCCAACATACACCGACTAAATAGAAAATCCGATTACATTGAGGTCGCTATTATATTACGAGCAAAAATTACACAATTAATTGTTTCAAACGAAGTTTGAATCAGTTATATTACTCCTGTGGTATTTTTTATGCGATTTTTTTCACTTGACCGATTTTTTTCTAACCCTTTTGATTTTTCGTCCTCACAAAAGGACGGGATAAAGTGGTTAATCCATGAGGGAATTAAGTGGCTGAGAAGTTCTCTGAGATCCTCACGTCTTAATAGTCTCTAAGTATGCAATTCACAAAACTATTTTGAGTTTTCGTCCTCAAAACCGAGACGAGTTTTCGTCTCAATCTTAAAAGTTTGAACCCTTCAGTCACCCCCCCCCCCCCGTCATCATCAGTTCCCCCCTCATTTCCCCCACCCCCTCAACACTCCCATTGTCCACCATCCTCCACTTGTCGATTTGAACCCCTTTCTCATCTAGCTTTCGCAAACTTAACCCCCATCGCTTGCACCCAACTCCCCCTCCCACCCTTGCCAGCCCCCCCCCCCCGCACACACACACACACACACACACACACACACACACACACCGGTCACTCCGTCCCCCCTTAATGCTAGCATCCCTAAGCCCCAGCTGGCTGCTACCAAAGCCAACCGCTCGCCGGTCGTTTGAGAGCAATTTGGCCGACGTTTGTCGGTTATGTTTTCAAAAAATTCAATTATTTATAGAGCTTTGTGTGGTCGTTTTAAACTTGCTGTGAAATCAAATGGATAAAATGAGATCGAATTTTAATCACATACGCTCATTGCCGATCCACTTGTTCAAGATCAAATAAAATGTTGCTAAAGAATTCTTTTTTAATTCATGTTTATATCATGCTTCAAAGCTTATATACATAACGTGGGAGGCACTGACCGCCTTTTGTTCCTGATGATTTTGAGAGCCACAAATTTGTGCTGTTTGTGGTCGAATGCCCGGATGACCTGTCCAAAGCTGCCTTTGCCCAGAGTGTCAAATAGCTCATACCGGAACAACACCTGGTCTCCAGTTACCTAAAATCAATCAATCAAACTAGTCAACAATAGAATCTCATTTTTGTAAATAAATAAAAGAAACAAAAGGTACCTTCGAAAATAGAGAATGTTAACAAAAATAAACAAAGAGTATGCTCAGGTTTCAACTTCTACAAAGAGTCAGAACGATGTTTAAAAAATAATTATTGATGACGATGTGTAAGATTGATAATGAAGAGTATTTTTTATTTCAAACTGCTTTTTCACGGCTTTTGTTATACATTGTCTAAGATTTCACGTCTATTGAACTTTTGTCATTTTAAATTAAGACTGTTAAACAATAGTCTGCAACGAATTTTTCCTATTTAAATTGTAATAATCTGATCCGTTATCTGTAATCAACTGTTAATGCTTCTCTCAGTGAAACTAAACCGACCTGGCACCTGCCCAACACATGCAATAATCTTGACAATCTTGACAAAGTTTGAAAAGCGTGACATCATCTTGATTACCCAATTCTTCATTAAAAAACTCGATACACCTTGACAAGATCTTGACAATAGACCTTTCTTTGTTGAAACACAATTGTAGATCTTTCAGGTTTGTAAATAACTTATCAAGTTCTGGTGTTCGTACAAATTTAAGTGTTCGAACGCTTTCTTATCAAGTATCTAGTCAAAATTTTATCAAATTCTTTCCGGTTTCATTTTACTTGGCTGCAACTTGAAACAAAGACATTTACTTTATTTTTGAAATTTTGAGTTTTTTTTGCAAAAGCTTATAGGATAAATTTTGGTTCTCGGCACGATGAATGTTGGCATGCTAATTGGCGATATGGAGGCTCTATGCAGTTTCAATGGCAAAAGTTATCAACTGGATTTCAAGAAGTTGGCCAAACAGAACTCATTCACAATCGTAGTGTTTCTCGGACACAAGTTTGACTCGAATTCATCCCATAGCTTGGAAGAGCTAATCAAACTTCAGGAGAAGTTACAGGTATTCTTGCGAGAGATTAATCAAAATTGTATAAATCTTTGTATAAATAAATCTACATAAAAAACAGAGTATTAGTATTTATCAATAAATTAACCCACCCCCCCCCCCTTCGACTTTATTGGTCTTTTCATATGCTTGGTCCCTCGACTAGGGTAATCAAATATTCTTTCATAATTCAAATTTTGATGCCTAATTCTTTTCCATTAGGCACTGGACGCCTTTCTGCTAGCTGTTACAGCCGATGTCAACATGGGCACAAAATTGAAACGAGAGAACCCTAATTTGTGGGTTAAGCTTTCTTCAAGTATTCCCATGATAACTGATAACAAGGTTAGACGATAGACGATATCTCGGATCCGTTCTCTCTTTCGGCCCCAAGCGTTGTTTATGGCCACTTAAGAACAATAAAAGAGTTGTTATACAGCACTTTGATATGTAAAAATTTTCACGAGCAATGAGGGCGTAAAAATTTATTCCCATTAAGCTTGGGGGGGGGGGGGGCTTGGTTGAGCTGTAACAGAATCAATCCGACAATTTGCTCTACATTCAACAGCAGAATTTCAGCCGTTATTTAAACAATTCAATTTTTTTGACATAATTGTCAATGTTTAGGGAAGAGTTTGTTGTGGTCTTGGAGTGGGAGATCCAAATGAAGAGTCTTGGAAAAGTTTCAACAGCTCTACCATTATTTTGGACCATATGTACAAAATAAGGTTGGGTATAATTATCTTTATACATAATATTGGAAGTCATGTTTTACAAAAAAAATATAGATTAATTTTCATAAAATCTCTGTTGACCATTGATATAGATGGAATTACTTCAAGATTCTCATCAAAGAATCGAATAGAAAAATGCTCACAACAGCGCAAAGTTATACCGAAACTGTCAAAGGAAAATTTGAGTCATATAGTGTATTCTGAAGAGAAAACCGGAAACTCCTCTCCACAAAACTGACTTTTTATATCTTAAGATTTTAATTTTTTTTCATGTGACCATATATAATGAAAAACAATTAACTTGGTTATCAAAACGGTGGTTGTCAATACAACAGATCAACAGTTTATGAATCTCAATTCATCGGCATTTTTTATTTTTCACATGTAAAATGTATGTTTTGATTCTCCCCACTATGGTCAGGTAAGAATAAAAATACTAGAACTGCACTTTGATAAGGCTCCCGTTTGTTGCAATCGTTTTGGCGACTCATCATTAAAGGACCAATCTGGACTCTTCTTATTCTGAATTGGTTAAATCTGGCCCAAAAGAGCATGTCAAAATCATTGAGGCAGACCCCTTGATCATATCTGTCGACAATGATTGCAACAGTACTGGAGCAACCATCTCCCCTCCGAGCGGTCGAGCAGCCAGAAAGCAAAACAGTCTACTAGGGAGCCGGTGCCAGCAACATTTCCGCTGATCCCTGAATAGCAGTGATTGACAAGGATTGCATTAGTTTACAGAAAGCTACAGGCAACCCCTGCCCTTGGAAAGAACAATTGTCACTTAACACAGCCAACGGCTTGAGTGTTTTCTTGAAGGTTGCCGATATCCCGCCAAGGACTTCAATTGCAAGGGGAACAAATGTGATTCCCATTTTTGCGCAGTTATCGCCGTGGAGACAATATTTTCTTTCATCTGCTGCATCAGGTGCGTATCCTGCCTTTGTAGCCGCATTAGTGAGAGAGTTGGATTGCAGCGACGAAGTAACAGTTACATCAAATGCTGCAGGTTTCCCCGCTTTCCAAGTCGGGACAAAGATGTCTCTGGGGCGTGACTGGCTTTCTGGAATTAGGTTCTTTTTTTCCACTACTGGTGAGAGATTCGCAGATAACCAAGCGGACACAATTTTATCTCGAATCCAGTCATGTCTTGCAATTGCGTCTCCTCGACCGTGACACGCAATGGCATGATCCCCATAGATGTCAAGAACTCCTGCATTACAGAACGGGCACTTCCTTTCGGCGTCGTAGACAGGGACGCCCAACCTGTACTTTGCACTAATTCTAAACTCATTTGGTGCCATATGAAGCCCAAGAGCTGGATTGGGGGGAGCAGACAACCAAGCTCCAGCATGTCGAACAGAAAATGAGAGAAGTCGGGCGGATTCTCTCTCTCAAGCTAAATTATCTTTGAGACCATGAAATTTTTTATTTTCAAGGGCATGTTGGACCGTCTTTTGCGAAAGGTTTGAAATGTCCAGTTGTGCTACACTGGAATAAAGATCCTGAAAAAATTGGCAGTTTTTTGGGCTTTCACCGGTTATTTTCGAAACAAGATTTTGAGACAAGAGAACAGAACCAACACATGATGCTTTATACTGGTCTTGGCATTGGCGAACACCCAACCCTAAAAGGGTTACGGGCAGGGTTGCTTGGGTCCAGTTTTCTTCTGGAAGAACAGTTCCAAGGATATTTTCAAGTTTTTTGCGCTGTTGGGCATCAAATTCTTTTAGGGATTTAATAACTGGACTTGGGGGCGCTTGACAACGCAAAGAATACACGATTTTGGGGGACCCAATACAGTGGCGCAGGATACCTAGGGCGCACTGAGGGTCCAACTTATCAAAAAGTACCCCTATTTTCCCTATCTTTTCGTTAAGTTTCATGCAGACAAATTCTGGGGTTCTTAACGCAACTCCAAGAACCTCAAGGCCCGAAATATCATTTCGTTTTATTCTTATATCCATTCTGTCTAAATCTACCGTGAACCACAGTTCGCACTTATTGACCCTGACATGGAGGCGCGATCAGGTCCGAGCTGGCATAGAAGATCCCAAGATCTAATTGAGATTGTCCTCTAACCCCACCAAGACACCATCATCTAGATACCAGGAATGTTGTTGAAGCTCTGGCGAAGTTTCCTGATTTTTCTCTATAGTGGGCCAGAGCGTCAAAGAGAAAAGCAAAGGGCCTAATGGGTCGCCTTGTTGGACCCCGCTTTCGCTGCTAACAACAATTTTGCCATAGAAAAATTGGCTGTGTTGTGAATAACAGAAATTGGTAAACGCGGCAATGCCAGGCATTGAACTGGCAACGCTTTTCAGCATTTCACTGCGTTTTATTGAATGGAATGCCTTGCAGAAGACAATTTGCAAAATACCCGAGGAACTGGACGAGGTGAGTAATTTTTCATACGAAATCTTAGTCGAATGTATAATGGCTTCCGCTTATCCCTTCACTCCCACACCCAATTGCAAGCTCTGGAAAAGTTTCTTTGCTTGTAAATTTGCTTTCTTGGCTAAACATTTAGCTCTGAGCCTCCTCAAGACTTCTCCGTCTGCAATAGGGCGAATACCGCCTTTCTTTTTCAAAAAGGCTGATAAGAATGCACTACATAGAGCTTGTGAAACAAATTCGGGAAATTTCCCACGGCAGCTTATTTTTACAAGCTTAGTCAGTACTCTCAAAGCAATTTGTGACTGATCTGAAGCGGTACACTGTACAGCTTGCAAAAGATGTTAGGGAACCATTTTTGAAGGACCAGCTGCTGTAAATCTTGAAAACGAGTTCAGCTGCTCCGAAACATTTTCCTCACCGAATTGATAGTCTTCTGATGAAAAATTTTGGACTACAATAGGCTTTTCTTCAGTGGGATGCAATATTTTTCAGACTATCGAGAGTTGCCTTGTTGACTGGTGCAAAATCATCAGAAGCCAAAACTTTTGCTGCTCTGCCATATTGGCCCTGGAAACACAAACTTGATAATCTCTTCGGAGTTTGTATCGTTTGATCATTTTGATTGTTTCAAAGAGCAAGCTTCGTTCCATAGCCCTCCAAAGTCTCCGCTGTTCCAGCGATTAATTCTTTCTAGAATTCTTTGGTCGTTGTTCCGCCTGTGTTTTTCCCCCTCTGTTACTGGCACGTAAAATGCATTTAGACAATCCGAAGAGTTTTCTCCAGTTTAGTTCTGTTTTAGGATCTTCAATGCAGTCATTAATGACGTCAGAGAAAAGCTCTGACCATTTGTACCGTACCTTGATAGGGACATAGCGGATAGTCGGGGCTTTAGTGAGCAGCAACGTTTCTATATCTGGAAGGGAACCATCTGTTCTAATTCTTTCGGAGTTCAAACCGGTTAATGCCTCGTCTACATAGAGTGCACTCTCGGCATTAATTAGCAGATCGTCGACTTTGTCTGATAGTTCCGTGGAGATTTTTTTCAATTTACTTAAAGGTTTTTTGAAACACCAATAGGACCATATTGATTTTGAGTTGATCCATGAGTCGTAATCAGGGCCCCATCCAATGTATCTAACTTTCGTTTCTTCCAAAAGATGTTCTAATACCTGGATCTTATATAATTTGTCGGCTGTCGCAGGAATAAATAAAATAGAGCCAGGTGAATTCTAAATATATCTTAATGCATCGTGAAATACAAATTTTTGGAAATTAATTACGAAAGATAGTAAATAATGCTCTATTAGTTAAGTGAAGTCATTAGATGACTCAGCAAAGTAAGGCCAATTTTTCTAAAATATGTGCACACACTAATAATGTATAGGTGAATTTACCTCAACAGTGTGCAGTTGAGACCATGCGCAGGTAAAAATTATCTGCACAATTTTCTCCAAAACTGTTTTCCTGCACATCGTTCAAGTAAATTTCCAGCAGTTTAACTTTTAATGCATAAATTTGAAGCAAAAAATCTAGCGAATTTGAATTTTGAAAAAAATGTAAGTCATTTTTTAGACAGGAAAAACGTTTTCATGAAAATTCTGTAATATCTTTCCCAAGATAGAAAGAAATGAACCGTATGTTTATAATTTTTTTTTACTAAACTACTTCTAAAACACTTCAAAATTTCTAATTTGGCGCTGGAACTTTGTATTGGGCAGGAATTCTCTTTTTAATTAAAAAGTACTCGTGAACAATATTACATAAAAATTCTTTTCGTTATGTTTACAAAACAAACAAAAATTTTTGTGAGGGTAATTTACCTGCGTAAATTAAGGTAAAATGTTCTGGTAATTTTACCTTAATTTTCTCCTGTGGAGGCAAATTGAGCTGGTTTGCGCAGGATGACTGCTTGAACTTTTCAGGTAATTTTACCTGAAGTTGCAGGTACAATAAAGTACAGTGCAAGTAGCGTTCAGGAACGCCAAAGCACGTGCACAGTTCAGGTAAACTTACCTGAATTTTTAGAAAATTTTACCTGCTCATGTAGTGTTCGCATTTCTGTTATGCAGTAACCTTTGCAAAACCTCACAAGACGATACGAGCAATTGTTTTTATGGATGTTGTAATGACATAGATAGTTTCGAACTTGTTGTCCATACTTAGATGCTGGTTGTAAAATTCTGTTATTGAAATATGTTGTAAAATTGCATCTCAGGCAGATTTTTGTGCAATTTGTACTGAAAACGCATCTCTTAATTCGTAGGATTCTGTAAAAGTTTAGAAAGTGGCACCTGTAACATAAACTTGAAATGCATTTCCATTTGTATTATTTCATGCAATATATATATGTATATATATATATATATATATATATATAAAAATTGCGGAGACATGTTTTTGCAATCGTGTAATATAAAACACAGCTCTGCATTTAATATGCGGAGATGTATGTTAGTAAAAGCTGACACATTTACAAGGTTTAAGATTTCATGGAAAAAAATACTTTTGTTTTGCGAAACAATATCTTTTCCAACGAAGAACCATTTTAAAACTAAGTTGAAGTGGACTGAATTAAATGGAACCGAGCGTTGATCTGACAACGAAACTTCAAATAGTTACCATCGAAGTGTTTTTCTCAACTCTCTAGCCGATTGCTAGTTACCAACTGGATGGATTAAGTTCAGACAAAAACGTTAGGCCACTTTTTGTGCTGTTTTGATTTGAGTTGAGTATATTTAAAAAGTCAAACCTCGCAAAAAATAGTACTTAGTGATCAATTTTATAAAGAGTTTATATAGAGTTTAAAAAGGCCCCCGTTAAAAGCAAAAACTAGTGATAGAAAAATGTTCAGCAATTCGCGCGAATAGCTTTCTCAGTTGGAACTTAAATAAAACAAAACCTGATTGGTTAATTATTGCACGAAGTTTCTTCGGTATGCTGATTTTGGATTAATAAAAACTAATAGCAGATTAACACATGCCCATAACTGAGGTAACTCAATTAAATCTTAAATAAGGAATGATCAAACGTGCACAAACAATTTTAAGGATAAATGAACATATTTGGTGGGGAAAAGTGACAAAGTATTGATTCAAACTGCATTCAATTGAAACACGGAAATTAGGTAAAATAATAACGGATTATAATATAATGCTGAGATTTCTTTACTGTTCATCATGCATTTGGAAATTTCCAGTTTTTGAATAATTTGAACTAAATTTGCTCGATGTCACTAATTTCGAACCTCACTTTCTCTGTCCCATTTTGAGGCATGTTTTGCGAAAAACAATGACTCGCCAAAAAAGTTGTTTAGTAACAAATCGCTCTGTCAGAAATATCAATAAGAGCCTAAGTCTCTAAAATGATGTTTGATAACTGATCAATTTCGAAGGTTTTTTCGTGTTTATTTTTGTGGAAATTTAGGCTCCTATTGATGTTTTTGACAAAGTGAGTCCTTAAAGCAAAAAACACGATGTATCTTATAGTCTATCGCGCTATCAGAAATTCAACTAGTTTAGTGTTAAATCTCAATCGTTGATTGGAATGGCGAATCATGCTTTAATTAGGTACCTGAGCACAAACGATCTATCATACACATTCGGGTGTGAATATATCTTCTCAATGTTGAACGAGCATCTCTGGGGCGCAAACGATGAGGTCAAAATGTCACAAGTCCTAGTGAATACGAATGTTGTGAAGAATCGCAAAAATCTTGAACGGAAGCTGACAGATACTTCCATTGAAAGTGACACAGTACCATCGATGGTATGTATATATTCAATACATGCCAGCGACCCTACCAAATAGGGTGTATTATTTGATCCATTTTGACTCTTCAATTCTACAATACGTATCTTAATGCATATCTTTGCCCTTGTCTTTGCCCTATGTTGGTAAATTCCATAAATTAGCCCAATATTAATTAAAGTTAGGGACGCTAGCGCCTAATGCTAGAAATAAGAGAAAAATGTATCAGTGAAAATTAGTAGAAAATTAAGAACCCCCAATTTTTATCATGACTTTATTTGATTTTGAATTTCTTGTATTTTTCGGATATCACACTTGTAAATTCAGAAAACATAACCAGATGGTTAAATAATTATATTCTCCAATAAACTCATTTAATTTAAAATAAATAAATCTATAAATATAACATTTTAGTTCGGAATTTTAGTTCGGCAGCATTATAGCTAAAAGTAGGACGTGAAAGATCCTACCTGCTGATTCAAAGGTATTTTGTTCATGCTTATACAAAAAAAGTGGTATAAACAAAATAAAATCGATCAAATTTGTCACCAATCTCTCAAAATAACTCATTTCAGACCATCGAAGATTCCGTCAAGACCCATACCGCCCCCAAAACCAACCGCTACAAACCGACGAATGACATTTTGCCCCACAACAAAGATGACTTCAAGTTCGAGTCATACGAGGCGGAATTTGCTCTTTACGCTTTGAAGCAACAAAAAAATGCTTGCATTCTAAACTTCTACAAAATGTGCGCTCTAGAGCAGCAACCACGTGATGTCTTAGAATGGTCATACTTGTTCTTTGGTGGGTTGTCTCGATTCATGGATCAAAACTGTATTACATCTCCGTCTGCAAATGGTGGCTTTAGTGATAAATGTAGAAATTGTTCACGGTATGGTGACCTTGGCAATGAAATTTGTTCAAAAGATGAAAGAGGAACTCAGTCGGAACTAACATTTGTGGGGACCATGCTTATGGTCGTAAGTACAACAGCTTCACAATTCAGTTCAAAAATAGTGAACAAATTTTACAATGGGGTGAACATTTGTTTGTTGAGAGAGGCGGATTCTAGTTTAGACTTGTATATGTTCTCGCACACATCCCATAGACATATGAGAAACTTAAAACTAGAGAATGGTTACATAACAATTTGTTAGCCAGAAAAAGAAAAGGAAAGAAGAGTTATATAGCTACGACTAATAAATTGATAGTGCAAAACAGTTTGGTAGAAAAAAAATCAGGAAATAAAAATTTTGACAGCTGAACTCTTAAAATACTTTTTTAAAGAGTTATATATCTTGATGAAAAATATTTATAAGGATATGTGTTACCGAGTAAACTAAATGAACAATGCGCTATTTAAATAAAGCAGCGAGAAATCTATCCAGCGAGAAAACTATTACGTAATCTCTTAACCATGTAAGCCTTATAAAAAGATTGAATGCACACAAAATACGTTCTATTTGGCATAGAAAGCTCGGAAAAAGTTCGTTAAACATAATTTTCGTTGAGCCTACTAATATACTGAATCGATTGCGCTCTTTTTAGGCTTAATATTTTTATGTTTCGAAAACGTATCGGTGACCAATCTGAGTCGAAAATCGACTCAGACAAAATACCTGCTAAAAAGATCGAGCTAGATTTGCCGGGCCATTGAGAGGGGCCGTTGGCCTTAATGCGTTGTTGAATACAGTTGCCTTCTTGCAAAAAACGTTGCTATCTTCGACTTTATCGTTTTGCTTACTGAATACTGAATAAAAAAATTAACGAAAGAGTGTTTCCGTCACCTTTATCTTGGTGCCGCGCCTTACTTGAGCCGCCTTTACTGCATACTACTGGCACTAATTGCCAAGAACTTTCCAGGTTCTATCTTTTCCAAAGCGTACCCGACTAACTATTACTACGATAGACGATGGAATAACAACTGGTACGGGACGAGGTACGGGTCAAGCAGTTATTACTACCCTAGTTATTACTACTATGACGGCTACTATTCTGGACTACCTACATACTGGCGCTAGTGAAAACGGCAGACACGTCACCCTACATACCATAACAACTACCCAAGATACGGATACGGGTCTGGATACTACGGAGGTTACTGGGGAGGTTACGGTGGAGGGTACAGAACAAGCAGATACTATAGAAACAGACACAGGCCAGACTATACATTCAACTGAATCCAGCAACCCTATCCGGAGCAATTGACATTGTGATCGTGAAGACAACTCAGTGGACCTACAAATGACGATGTGAGCTATCAAGCAGTTGCGCCACAGGAACACTAGCATTTGCAAAAAAAAAAACTGTAAGACTCATCCAAAAAACTTCAGATTGTTGCTTTGAATTGATTACTTAACCGGTAAATCTAGCCCACAGAACCCATTTCCTATCCCATATAACAAATTTTTTGAGTTCACCAGTCACCGATAACCCAACCCATACACATCTTTTGTTGAAAAACATCAATTTTGAAAATTTTTGGTCAAAATTTATAATTGACCAAATCGGGGTGAAGGTTGGTACTTGGGTAAGACTATAACACTTTTAAGCAAAGCGAAAAAAAAACTTGAAAAAATTAACCAAACTTGAGAAAATTTTGCAATACTTCATTTAGAGCGTCGATAGATTGCGGATCGAACAGTAGTATAAAAAAGGGTACAATTTAGAGTTTGGTCAATTTTTTCAAATTTTGAAAAAAAAGAATCAGGGAACTGATTTTTTTTCTCTCAAATAAGCGCTTATTCTTGGTAACTCGTGAAAATTGTGCATTTAACGTCAAGGTTCGGAGTTTGAGCAAAGCTCAAATCAATTATGTTGTAAAAACATTATATGGTTTTCATATTAGCTGCAAGTTCACTTCATCACGCCATAAAAACTTTGCCTCAAGGGTTACAAGACCATTATAAAAAAGGAATTTACGCATTACCGGGTCTGAGTTTTAATCCTAACGCTTTGAAAGTCCGAAAAACCGCGCAATTTTAATTGAGTCACTTCTTCCGTGATAAAAAGAGGCTAGTTATATGGCATGATGTGGTGAACAATTCATTGTCCCGTCATCGCAGTAACAACAATAAGCCTTTAACACCTTCGCAGCTTATTGAAGTGCTTGAAAAGTATCAGGAGCGCATAGAAGCTATAGTGTATTGCCCCAGAGAGGGAACTCCTGATATTTACAATCAGCTCAAGCGTAGTACTCTAATTACCATCCATTTAGTTAAAGACATTGTGTCTAAACGTAAACAGAAAGACCTTAGTTTACTTAAAGGGTACAGAGCATTACACCAAAGGCCTGCGCTTGAGCTGAAAACACTCACTATAGTCTTAGCTCATAAGAACAACCTCCGGTCCTTGATAACACGCTCCCGACCGAAGAAACTTTCAAAGCGCCGTCGTAAAACGCTTCGCACCCGTCATGCGTTCGAGGAGGCGGAACTCACACAAGCCTTTGATAACCTGAATGTCACTTAGTCTTGCGCTGTTGTGGGAGTCTACCCGCTGACTGGCGGTGTGACTTAGTTAACTCACGAGTTACGGGTTAGTTTGTGGTTGGTTCTCTCCGATAGCGCTTTACTAAACGTTTCGCTCTCCCCATTCTTCGAGTTTTTCACTACCGTCCGTTTTCCGCAGGCTATCTGGTTTCATTTTCCGTTTCCGTCCTTTTGTTTCCTTGTCACTTTGTTTCCTTCTATCTCCCGTTTATCTGTTGTATGATGTAGTATGTTGAGTTTCTGCTGTAGTAAAATTTCTCTCTGCTAGTATGCTGGTTTGTTGTGTAGTCTCATTCCTTGCTAGGGTGTGACTTAAGTTCATTCTGGAGTTACGGCTGGTTTGTTTCGTGACTTTCACCACACTGGTTTGCTAGCAATTTGTTGTAGCTTTATTAGTTTTTGTAGTACGAACTTTTGTTGTCTGGGTGGGGTGGTTTGCTAGGGTGTGACTTAAGTTTGTTCTGGAGTTACGGCTAGTAAAGTTCCTTACCTTTTCGACTTTTGGTTTTACTACACTGTTGCCGTAAATTGTTTCATGTTTAATGTTTTGATGCCGTTGATAAAGCCCTATAATGTTTTGTGCTAGTGTACCTGGCAGTAGCTCGTCTCCTTCTTTCTAGGGTGTGACTTAAGTTTATTCTGGAGTTACGGCTAGCTTGTTTGGTTGAGTTTGTTGCTGTGGTCTGTTAGCATCGATCTTCCCGCCTCCTCGCTTGTGGTTTCCGCCCCGCACGTGCCAGTTTTCCCGTTTCGTCGCGCGCCATCCGCCCGACGTTTCCGCACCCGCCCGTGCCGTTTTCCCGTTTCGTCGCGCGCCATCCGCCCGACGTTTCCGCCCCGCCCGTGCCGTTTTCCCGTTTCGTCGCGCGCCATCCGCCCGACGTTTCCGCCCCGCCCGTGCCGTTTTCCCCGTTCGTCGCGCGCCATCCGCCCGACGTTTCCGCACCCGCCCGTGCCGTTTTCCCGTTTCGTCGCGCGCCATCCGCCCGACGTTTCCGCCCCGCCCGTGCCGTTTTCCCGTTTCGTCGCGCGCCATCCGCCCGACGTTTCCGCCCCGCCCGTGCCGTTTTCCCCTTTCGTCGCGCGCCATCCGCCCGACGTTTCCGCCCCGCCCGTGCCGTTTTCCCGTTTCGTCGCACGCCATTCGCCCGACGCTCCCGTTTGTCCGTCCGGTTTCCCGTTGCGTCGTGCGTTATTCGTTCGGCGTCTCTTCCCGTCCGTCCCGTCCCCCGTCCTGTCCCGTTTCGCTCTTCCTGCGCACCGTTCTTTCTTTTTTTCGCCGGGTACTATTGTACTCGACGAACATCTTACGAACTTCTTCGCTCTTTGGCGGTTTGCTAGGCAAATCGTCACACTAGGGTTCGGTATAACCCATTTGTGTTGTGCTGTTGCATGTGTGTGTACTCTATATTAGTACCAAATTAAACTTGTGGTTCCTGTTTTCCTTAAGATCATGACAACTTTACAGGACAAATTCAACAAACTTTATAGTGCGAGGGCAAAATTAGAGGCTGAACTTAATAACATCTATGGTGAAAATAACAATGCTGTTGATAAGCAAGACAGGAAAGTTAAGATCGAACGTCTGCTTGTGAAGTGCAAAGACGCTTTTATTAGAGTAGTTGATAAAAATGAAGAGCTCTTTGATCTGGCACAAAAGACTGAAAATCCAGATGCTGCTTGTAAGAACCTTGAAAAATGGTTAGAGACTGTAACAAAGAAAACTGATGAGTTCATTGCTGCTGCTCGAGGGTATATCAATTCGGTCCATGACAAAGAGACAGCAGAGCTGTATACCTCTCACCAATCAAGATCAGGTTCACATATGACTTCCTCAAAAAGATCAAGTCAGCGTCAACGAGACTTAGAACTATCTAGACTCAAAAGGGAGGAACTTGAGAAACAACATGAGGCAAAACTCCGCATTGCTAGACAACGTCTTGAAATTGAAAAACAAACGAAATTGCGGGAATTAGAAATTGAACAGCTTGAGGAAGATCATCGCAAGGAAGTAGCTGCTGCAGCCCTTGAGGAAATTGAGTTGATGACAAAATCATCAGCGGACGGGTCTGGTACAGGCAAAATGAGTGGGCTCTTTACGGAAAGAAGTTCAGTCAAGAGCAAGAAACTTCTTCAAATTTGGGTTAATTCGTCACCAGCCGGGAACATGGCAGATGTTGCAAACGAACCGAGTTTGCACTTTTCTGGTTCCATCGCCCAATCCAACCAAGCAATTGTCCGACCTTCTTCAGCTCAACTTCCAAACTCACACTTCAATCTCAATATACATAGTCAAGTTGAGGCCAACATCAACCTCCCTGTCCAAGAACCAAGTAGTAGAACCAATGTAACCAATGATGCACATGTTGCAAACAACATCATGCAAGAGCAGCAACAGCCTCAATATACGCCTCCATCATCAATAAACTTTGGTATGCCAACTCAACTAAACGCCCCAAACACAGCCCGACAACTGTCTCAAGCAACAATGCACTTCGATGGTTTGCAGTTAGATCATCAATTCCCTCGCAGATCGAGCATGCCGGGACAGTTGAATTTAGTCAGCCCTCCGCATTCACCACCTTTTAATACAATCGTTAATGCTCCTCTAGCCCCTAATCCGCCACAAGCACACATAAATGTACCAGCCCCACCATCCCCCGTTCTAAACTTCGCACCGCCGCATTTCCCGTTAATCCCACCAGCATTCCGCTTCGCCGCCACAAGCACTACCACTACAAGCCACTAACCCCGTGGCGAATGATGTCAATCTGTTACCCCATTCTCCGCCTGCACCATTCGTTTCCTCCGCAAAAGTTTTGTACCTCAATTAATTCATGCACCACCCCCACAAAAGAGCTTTCAGCCCCAAAGTTTTGTCCCTATAACCCACGCACCTCCTGCTCCTCCAGATCCAAATGTCTGGCGTTTTCCAGCAGCAGTCCCATCTAATGCAGTACCACTTGTACGATCATCCGCAAACTTATACACCGTACAACCGGCCCCGTTAATCAACCCTCATATATCTACATCGCACCGCTCCTCTCATGTACAAGCAGCAGCAGGCGCTCAAAATTACGTAACATCAGACTTCATGCAAGCGAATCCATTTAGTTCTTCTACAGGTACCACCCCCACCTTTGTCACTCCGATCATTCCGCCAACGTATGGAGCTACCGTTCCGAACCCGTTGTGTTGGGGTGGCCCGCCGCATCCCACACCTTCGGCTCCTTCTTTGGACTCTGCGGATTTGATAAAGCAGTTGGCGGAGGCAATTACTTGTAGGAAGAACGATCCACTGCCCGAGTGGAAGTTGGCACAATACAATGGTGATCCCCTGCAGTGGCACGAATGGTTCGGACAATTTAAAAGCGCCATAGACGCACAGTCCTTGACTGATGACGTCAAGTTAACATACTTAAAAACTCTTGTAACTGGAAAAGCTAAAACCGCCATCGCTGAGTTCGCATACTGCGGTGTAATGTACAAGGACGCACTTAAGACACTCGAACGTAAATTTGGCCAACCACAGGCAGTAGTCAGTGCACACTTAGAAAAACTCAGCTCTTTTCCACCACTAAAGATGCACAATAGTGATAACATCATAAACTATTCTGCAACAATTTCAAGTCTTGTTGGGGTCTTTAAATCACTTTCATATGACGCAGACCTTAAGAGCGCCTCACTTCTCAATACGGCTGTGCAAAAATTGCCGCCCAATCTGAAAGAGTCTTGGTCACTCTTCACAGTGAAGAAACATTGGGTTAAGCCAACACTCCTTGACTTCAACGATTGGTTGAAGGAGAAGGCCGAGGCACATGATTTAATGAAACAAACTTCGTCGAAAGCAAGAACTGAGGATAACACCAACTCAGTAGTAAAGACCAAAGTTGCCTCAAGAACTTTTGCTGCTAATACACAAACTAAGGGCACTCAGAGACCAGCCTCAACATCGGCAACGCCTGCAACCCCTCGCTGCATTGTGTGTAAAGGTATCCACCGCATCTGGGAGTGTAGGGTATTTAAAGAAAAGTCTCCCACTCAGCGAGCAAAGGTAGTGGCTGAAGCAAAACTGTGTTTCTCATGTTTGAGAGAAAAGCACATGTTCAGGCAATGCCCAAATCCCAGGAAATGCAGGAAGGACGGTTGCAACAGCTCCCATAACACACTTCTCCATGGAGCTGAGAGGGTTTATCCATCAAAATCCCCTTCAAACGGCAACAACAGTAACTCTAATGCTGGCGCAAATCAAAGTAAACTTCCTAGTGTCCAATCATCGAGTAAGACCACAACTTTGTCATCTGTGAGTAATGTGAAAGGCCTCCTCCAGGTGACTGAATTACAGTTAAAGAGCCCTTCCGGTAAAGACACCACGGCTTTCGTTTTGTGCGATACCGCTTGCGGTAACTCTTGGGTGTCCAATGATCTTGCAAATAGACTTGGTTTGCACGGTACAGCATTGAAACTGACAGTCAAGGGTATAAATACCGAGGAGGTTGTAGACACTAAGTTAGTTGAACTAATTGTAACACCACGCGACAACCAAGCATTTGAACCATTTAAAGTAAGCCCTTACGTCAAAGAAAATTTGAATGTAGGCGCCGATGTCATTAACATTAAAGCACTTCAGGAGACATACCCGCACCTGGCAGTTCTAGACCCAGTTACATATTGCTACGGAAACATCGAGATGATACTTGGACAGGATGTGTATCATGCCATCCGCCCGTTAGAGTACTTCGCTGCCGATGAGAAGTCCTCGCCCTTCGCTGTTCGCTTGCCCATAGGTTGGGTTCTAAGCGGCCCTCTACCGTCGTCTTCAGGTTTAGTATCGACTTGTTTCAAAGCCAATATGGAGCAGGATTTTGAACTCGCTAGTCAGGTAAAATCTTGGTACGACATGGAGTCGTACGGCGCACTTAAGCAAGTAGACCCACGATCCGCCTCGGATGCACGTGCGCATGAAATTCTTGAAAACACCACCGTGCATAATGGAAAAAGGTACGATGTCGGAATGCTATGGGCTGAAGATAACATCGAACTGCCCAACAATTATTTCTCAGCGCTTGTTCAATTAAAGTCTTTGGAAAAGCGGCTAACGAAAGATCAGACATTAAGGGAAAAGTACTCGAATACTATCAAAGAGGACTTAGACAAAGGCTACGTAGTAAGGGTCAAAGATGCTCATAAGGTGGAAAGTCGCTCGGAACGAGAGTGGTACCTACCACACCATCCGGTTGTTAACCCGAACAAGCCGGGCAAGGTTCGTAGGGTACTAAACGGAGCAGCAAAATTCCATGGCGCATCTCTCAATAAGTCATTACTCACCGGACCTGACCTACTGCAAAACCTAATCTATGTACTCCTACGGTTCAGACAACATCCATTTGCCGTATCCGCCGACATCGAGGGAATGTTTCTCCAAGTTGGAGTGTTACCATGTGATCAGCCATCATTGCGCTTTTTGTGGCGGGAGGACCCCACATCAAATGTTGTGGTACACCAGTATACGCGCCACATCTTTGGGGCAAAAGATTCGCCCACCTGCGCCAACTACGCACTTCAGCGCACGGCACGCGATAATGCTAAGGAGTACCCAGAAGCTGCGAAAGCCGTCCTTGAGAACTTCTACATGGACGATTACTTGGACTCAATGGAATCCCCCGAGAGGGCCCTCATTAGGTCGAAGGAATTGGTACATCTTCTCCATCTAGGTGGGTTCAAGCTTACTAAGTTTGTAAGCAATGTACCAGATCTGGCTGACCGAATTGATGGGTCTGCTCAATCCACTGAACCGAAGGTCATCGTTTCATCCAAGGAGGAATCAATGCACGTGCTTGGGCTTAAGTGGGATCACAACAACGATACTCTGGTTGTGAGTAGGGGTACTAACAGCACCATCACGAAAAGTTTAACACAGCGCTTGGTCTTAAGTCTTGTGTCAAAGGTCTACGACCCAATTGGTCTTGTCGCACCGTTCACTATTGGTGCTAGGTTAATCTTGAAAGACATTTGGCGTGTCAATGGACAAAGTTGGGATGACGAGTTACCTAAAGACACAGTTGACAGATTCCTTGCCTGGTGTGTTGAACTGCCGCGGTTAGCTGAGATTACTATACCGAGAAGTTTCTTTTCAGGACCATTCCAACATCTTGAACTCCACATGTTTGGTGATAGCTCGCAAGACGTATTCAGTGCAGTAGGATTTCTTAGGGCTCAAGTAACTTGCCCCTCCGGGGAGATTATAACAGAGCTGGCGTTTGTCTTGGGCAAGGCCCGTGTTGCACCTATGAAGGTAATGACAGTTCCTAAGTTGGAATTACAAGCCGCTCTCCTCGCTGCCCGTTTAAAAAGGGAAATCTGTCGAGCATTAACGGTTACTGTGGACAAAGTCTTTATGTGGACAGATAGTACCATCGTCTTGCAGTGGATAAACTCAACGAAGAAACACCCCATCTTCATTGCAAATCGTGTTAGTGAAATCCTGGAGAACACCAGCGTTGACCAATGGAACCACGTCGCCACTTGTGATAATCCGGCAGATGCTGGCACGCGTGGCATGTCCGCTGAAGTTTTGCAATCAAGTAGCTGGGTGAGGGGTCCTGACTTCTTGAGAACTAAGCAATTCCCTTTTGTACCAAATACCGACGTCGTTGACAACATCAAGCTCGGCGTTGTAACTAAGGAACAAGATGATGACTCCATCTCATCTCTAGCCGCATCCGTAACCAAGCCCCCTAAGGAACAAAGCATCAATCTAATCCCGTTTGATAAGTTCAGTTCTTATCAAAAGTTACTTCGTGTCACCGCATATGTGCTCCGTCTTTTACCATCTCATGAAAGTTACCGTACCGTAGACGGCAGCATAGCCAACCCTGTTGAGCTTGACGAAGCCGAGCGTCATCTCCAGTACTTGGTTCAGGGAGAGTCCTTTAATACTGAAAGAAAGGATCTTCTTGACAACAAATCCTTTAAGAAGAGCAGCCGCATTGCTCAGTTCACTCCGTTTATTGGGCCTCATGGTCTCATCCGTTCTTCTGGTCGACTCCGAGGGCTAGTGGAAATTGACTTTGACACTAAGCATCCTATCGTGCTGGATGCGCGTCATACTTTTGTTAAACTGTTTCTGCGGCATACTCATTTGAAAAACCATCACCAGGGCATCGATTACTTACGGTCAAAGGTACAGGAACGTTATGCCATCCTTAAACTACGTTCCACACTGCGTTCCATCAAATCAAACTGCGTCTTGTGTAGAAA
Source organism: Convolutriloba macropyga (assembly GCF_964194025.1). NCBI lineage: Eukaryota > Metazoa > Xenacoelomorpha > Acoela > Convolutidae > Convolutriloba > Convolutriloba macropyga. Next base: position 26,162 of record NW_027451539.1, read on the forward strand.
GTTCCGTGCAGCAACCATTCAACCTATCATGGCAGACCTCCCAAAGGAGAGACTCGCATACCAGTCTCCTCCCTTTACCAACACCGGGGTTGATTACTGCGGCCCATTCTACGTCACAGTTCGTCGGACTACCGAGAAGAGGTGGGGATTTCTCTTCACTTGTCTCACTACTCGTGCTGTCCATGTTGAAGTTGTCCCGTCCATGGACACTAGTTCTTGTGTAATGGGAGTGGAGCGTTTCGTCTCCCGTCGGGGTACTCCTGCTATGATTTGGTCGGATAATGGTACGAACTTCATTGGAGCGGAGAAAGAGCTCCGTGAATGTGTGGAAAAATGGAATACGCTTAACATTGCCACCGAACTTGCACATAAGGGCATTAAGTGGAGGTTCAATCCACCCAGTGCGCCACACCAAGGTGGCACCTGGGAGAGGTTAGTTCGGAGTTTTAAAAGAGTACTGTACACTATCCTCGGTACGCGTCGCCTCACAGATGAGGTGTTGAACACTACTTTTTGTCTGGTCGAATACGCACTAAACTCACGTCCTTTAACGCCCGTAAGCGCCGACCCGTCCGACCTAGGCGCTATAACACCTAATCATTTTCTACTCGGTAACCAAACAACCAGAATTCCGTCTATCGTTGGCGTCGACGAGTTCGATCATCGTAAGTGATACGCCCGTGCACAGTCATACGCCAATGCAATTTGGGCACGTTGGCTCAAGGAGTATGTACCTGCGTTGAACCGTAGATCTAAGTGGCAGACGCCTGCCGAGCAGCACCTCAAGGTCGGTGATTTAGTTTGGATCGCTGAAGAAAGCAACCCTAGGGGTTACTATCCAACCGCTCGGATTGAGGAACTTCGGTACGGCTCCGACAGCGTCGCCCGCTCCGCCGCCTTACGCACGTCATCCGGATCGCTCGTCCGCCCACTCGTTAAGCTTGTGCCAATCCTCCCAAAATTTTCTTCCGGGCCGGAGGATGTTACCGAGTAAACTAAATGAACAATGCGCTATTTAAATAAAGCAGCGAGAAATCTATCCAGCGAGAAAACTATTACGTAATCTCTTAACCATGTAAGCCTTATAAAAAGATTAAATGCACACAAAATACGTTCTATTTGGCATAGAAAGCTCGGAAAAAGTTCGTTAAACATAATTTTCGTTGAGCCTACTAATATACTGAATCGATTGCGCTCTTTTTAGGCTTAATATTTTTATGTTTCGAAAACGTATCGGTGACCAATCTGAGTCGAAAATCGACTCAGACAAAATACCTGCTAAAAAAGATCGAGCTAGATTTGCCGGGCCATTGAGAGGGGCCGTTGGCCTTAATGCGTTGTTGAATACAGTTGCCTTCTTGCAAAAAACGTTGCTATCTTCGACTTTATCGTTTTGCTTACTGAATACTGAATTAACATACGAAAGAGCGTTTTGTCGCCTTTAACAATGATGAATGCTCAGTTATTTGAA
>NW_027451540.1:0-52000 GCF_964194025.1 Convolutriloba macropyga
GAGGTCTGTGATTCAGAGATCAATTCCCCGCCTGTGAAGCTGTTTGTGTGCCGATGAGCAAATAAGTGACTATATCTTGACTTAGCTTTACTGCACTGAAGGAACGATGTCAAAGTTGACATCGCAAAAGGTGACCGCAGTCGCCAAAAATGCTGCTAGCGAAAAGAAAAAACAGTCTGAAATGCGGGGAAAAATGAGATAAAGGCCGCTGTAGTTTAATGCTCTTCTGCTGCGATTACGCAACAATCATAATAACATTTTTATTTTATTTTAATGTTCAGGAATTTTTCAATTTTATTTTTTCTTGTTCAGGAAACAAATGTTGCAACATGTTGCGTTGTTTCTCAAATAGATGCTAGCAAAGTATGATACGGATAACCCGGGCTGACCAAAAGTTATAATCATAGAACTTTCATATTATGGACCATTGACTTCATAAATCAAAAAAGTTTTTAAAGATTGGTAAAATTATAACTTTGCCATAAATGAAAGTTCAATGACTATAACTTTTTCATAAATGGAAGTTTTATGACTACAACTTTTCCATAATATGGAAGTTCTATGGTTACCACTCTTCCATAACAACAGAAAGGAGGCATTTAAAGAGTCTTGGTTTTTTCGTGAGTCCTCGTGAGCTTCTTAAACTACAAGGGAAAACAGTTTTGACTGTTTTTCTTGCAGAATAAGCAAAAATGGAGGCTCTTTTTTTCCAAGATATATAGCTAAAATCTAAAATCCCGGATAAGCCAGGAACATTATAGCACATCATAGAAGAAAGAAACAACGCACAATAAAAATACAGCACATGGGAGAAGGTGCCTGTAAGGGCACAAAGGGATGGACATTTAACAAAAAATCGGTTTTTTTTTTAAAAAAAAAATTTTAGCCCCCAAAACTTAAACGAAGACGCCAAACAAAAAAAAGCTGGTGCCTTACAATCCTTATGGATAGAAGGCACTACCAAAACAGTATGGGTAACATTGAACAACTAATTGACCCAGAAGGTCGCATTATATTTTTTAAATAAGATTGACTTTTTGAGAAACCCTTGACGAAATTGCAGAACTTGAACTTATACATCAATTATGGGAAAATTTTTCATTCCATAGCCAACGTTAGCCTAACACACGATTGTCATGTCAATTTGAGCAACCAAAGCCCATTGGTAAAGAAATGAGAGCAATTTTTACATAAAAAACGGTCGAAAAATCTGCGTTTCCGAACTACAAACTTTTTTATCTATCAAATTTTAAGCATTGACCCAGAAGAAAAATCTCTGGATGTTTTACCATCCTTATGGATAGGAGGCACCGCCAAAATAGTATGGGTAGTATTGAACAGCTCATTGGGCCAAAAGGTCCCATTATATTTTTTAAATAAAATTGACTTTTTGAGAAACCCTTGACGAAATTGCAGAACTTGAAATTATACATGAATTATGGGAAAATTTCTCATTCCATAGCCAACGTTAGCCTAACACACGATTGTCATGTCAATTTGAGCAACCAAAGCCCATTGGTAAAGAAATGAGAGCAATTTTTACATAAAAAACGGTCGAAAAATCTGCGTTTCCGAACTACACACTTTTTTATGTATCAAATTTTAAGCATTGACCCAGAAGAAAAATCTCTGGGTGTTTTACCATCCTTATGGATAGTAGGCACCGCCAAAATAGTATGGGTAGTATTGAACAGCTCATTGGGCCAAAAGGTCCCATTATATTTTTTAAATAAGATTGACTTTTTGAGAAACCCTTGACGAAATTGCAGAACTTGAACTTATACATCAATTATGAGAAAATTTCTCATTCCATAGCCAACGTTAGCCTAACACACGATTGTCATGACAATTTGAGCAACCAAAGCCCATTGGTAAAGAAATGAGAGCAATTTTTACATAAAAAACGGTCGAAAAATCTGCGTTTCCGAACTACAAACTTTTTTATCTATCAAATTTTAAGCATTGACCCAGAAGAAAAATCTCTGGGTGTTTTACCATCCTTATGGATAGGAGGCACCGCCAAAATAGTATGGGTAGTATTGAACAGCTCATTGGGCCAAAAGGTCCCATTATATTTTTTAAATAAGATTGACTTTTTGAGAAACATTTGACGAAATCGCAAAACTTGATGTTATATACCACTTCTGGCAAATTTTCTTGATTCATGGCCAACAAAAGCCTAACACACGGTTGTTATACTACTTTGAGCAGCCTAAACTTAGTAGTAAAGAAATGAGACAAATTTTCACATAAAAAACGATCTAAAAATTTGCGTTTCCGGCCAACACCTACTTTGTATAACAATTTCTTAAGCATTGACTCAAAAGAAAAATTTTGGGTTGTTATAAAATCTTTATGGATAGGAGACACTACCAAAAAACTATGGGAAACATTGAACAACTCCTTCACCCAGGAAGTCCTATTACATTTTTTAAATAAGACTGACTTTTTGAGAAACATTTGACGAAATCGCAAAACTTGATGTTATATACCACTTCTGGCAAATTTTCTTGCTTCATGGCCAACAATAGCCTAAAGCACGCTTGTTATACTACTTTGAGCAGCCTAGACTCAGTAGTAAAGAAATGAGACAAATTTTTACATAAAATACGATCTAAAAATTAGCGTTCCCGGCCAACACCTATTTTGTATAAAAATTTTTTAAGCATTGACTCAAAGGAAAAATTTCGGGTTGTTATAACATCTTTATGGATAGGAGACACTACCAAAAAACTATGGGAAACATTGAACAACTCCTTCACCCAGGAAGTCCTATTACATTTTTTAAATAAGACTGACTTTTTGAGAAACATTTGACGAAATCGCAAAACTTGATGTGTTATACCACTTCTGGCAAATTTTCTTGCTTCATGGCCAACAATAGCCTAAAGCACGCTTGTTATACTACTTTGAGCAGCCTAGACTCAGTAGTAAAGAAATGAGACAAATTTTTACATAAAATACGATCTAAAAATTAGCGTTTCCGGCCAACACCTATTTTGTATAAAAATTTTTTAAGCATTGACTCAAGCATTGACTCTCGGGTTGTTATAACATCTTTATGGATAGGGTGCACTACCAAAAGAGTATGGTTCACATTGAACAGCTCCTTCACCAAGAGGGTCCCATTATATTTTTTAAGTACAATAGACTTTTTTGAAACATTTGACGAAATTGCAAAACGTAAAATTATATATCACACATGAGAAATTTCCTTATTCAATAGCCACCGTTAGCATAACGCACGATTGTCATATCATTTTGATTGACCTGGACCCAGTAGTAAAAAAATGAGAGCCATTTTTACACGAAAAACAGTCAAAAAATTTGCGTTTCTGACCTACACATTTTTTATGTGTCAAATTTTCAAGCTTTGACCCAAACGGAAAATCTATGGATATTTTACCATCCTTATGGATAGGAAAAACTACCAAGATAACATGGGTAACATTGGATAACTTCTTGACCCAGAGGGTACTAATACCTTTTTGAAATACGATTGACTTTTTGAAAAACAACTGAAGAAAATGCAAAGCTTAGAGTTATTTAAAAATTATGAAAAATTTCCTTATTCCATAGCCAAATTTAGCATAACACGCGATTGTTATATCACTTTGAGTGGCCTGGACCCAGTAGTTAAGAAATGAGAGCAATTTTTACATAAAAAACTGTCGAAAAATTTGCGTTTCCGACCTACACGTTTTTTATGTATCAGATTTTCAAGCATTGACCGAGAAGTAAAATCTCCGGGCGTTTCAGGATCCTAATGGATACGAAGAACTGCCAAAATTGTAGGAAGAGCTACTAAAATAATACGGGTAACATTGAACAACTCCTTGAGCCAGACGGCACTATTAATTTTTTTTAATTACGATTGACTTTTTGAGAAACAACAAAATTGCAAAAAATGACTATATCACTATACGTAAATATCTTCATATTATAGCCCAAGTTAGCCTAACGCACGATTGTTTTACCACTTTGAATTGCCTAGACTCAATATTCAAGAAACGACAACAACTTCTACATAAAAGAGAAATTTTTGCGTTTCTGAACTACTTTTCTCATTTAACAATTTTTGAAGTATTGACCCAAAACAAATTTCTGGTGTTATACAAACCTTTTAGACAGAAAATACTAGTATTTTTATGTATGAAAAAAGAAACCAAAATAATTTTCTTTAAAATGCTTCAGTCGAGAGAAATTGTGATAAGCAAAACTTTATTCAGAAATATTGACACGCTTTTTATTGCTAGAACAAGAAAAGTCTAAGACTTTAGTCCGATAACACTTCTCTGACTCCCTTACAGTCCTCGCAAAGTAACGTTTCAGCATCCATATAAAATTTTGGAACATAACTTCTACAGCAGACACAGGGTTCGAACTGAAAGTCGCAGAAATTTTTGTCAAGATCTCCTCTGCATATGGGGCATGTTGGCTCACGACCATCAAATTGTCTCAAAACGCTTTCAACCCACTCTTTCATACATAGTTTGCATGCAACATGCGCCCAAAAATCGTTCATGTGCAGTACAACATATTCCTCTGGAACTTTTTCAAGACAGAGAGGGCAGTTTTCTTCATTTGGTTGCATTACGAAGCACAATTTTCTTCAACAAAAACTGAAAAATTCAAAAAGCTTGCTCAGTTGATGTGAAAAGCGCAAAATATCTATAGAACATGTGATACTTGTTAGATCAGAAAACATTCAAGGAGGCGAGAAGGTTAAAATCAGAAACGAAAACAGGAAAATTAAATTTAAGCTTGCTGCATGAACATTTTCAATCAAGGGGGAAAACCAGCTTCATGAAGGAAAATCCTGCAATCACCGGTAATGGGTTACAATATCCAATTACCGATTCCCTAATCAACTGTTTACTGACTGAAGCTATCAACAAACCAGGCACAAAAGAAAACTGAAAACAAATTGAAACTTGTTGACACAAACTATTAACACTTATTTACACAGAGTGCACCAGTTCAATGATTCACAAGTGGTTTTGCAAGAAATGAAAGTTAAAATGGCAACTAGTCGTGTTCAAAGATATTCACTAATGGTACAACAAAGAGTTTTTCATTAATAAAGATGGGCAGAAGTTTTTCGGAGATCGCGTCTTGGTTGATTGTTAAAACATTTAGTGATTTTTTGACTTCATAGAAACTGCAAACATTTGAGCTAGATTCAATTGGTTTGTATTCCTTTACTAGATTGAACAAGTACAAAGAAGCAAAATCTTGCTTGTCGAGTGAAAAAAAAAGTCGAACTTGACCAAATTGTTTACTTCCACTGGAGATGAAGGAGACAAAAGAGTTCTTGGAGGGAAAGGAAGATTCAGAGTCGATAGAAAAATTTTCAAATTTTTGGCTCGAGTAGAATTGCGCGGACAGATTTTGAAGGTCAGGTGGGATATCTTGAACCGCATGCCGCTTGAACTTTTTTTTGTCGCGAAATTGTAGACAGAGGTCTAGAAGTGTGTCTTTTCGAGGGCTTTCTCGATGCGATTCTTTATTCCTAATGTATCGCTCAACTAACACTTTGAGATGGTTAACTGTTCCTGTAAATTTGCATCGCAGCAGGTAATTGGCCGACTCAAACATGATAGCCGACGTGCACCATAGGGGACCAAAGCACTTGACCTGCCACGCTAAATGATTTAGGGAATGTAAATTTGCAGAAAACACTTTGTCTGTATATGATTCAGCTGTCAACAGGTGGAAACGTTCAATGAGTTGATCAGCCAGAGAACAATATTCCGTGGAAAATAAGAGCAACCGGATGGTATAACTCAGTAGAAGGAATCTCTCATATAAGTCCTTGTCTATAAATCCATGAAAAACTACTGGTCCAACGTACAAAAGCCATACTTTTAGCTCGTTAGCCTTAAAATACTCTAGATCTTCCAAATTTCGCAGCGCTCTTTTAAAATCAGAAGTCAATTGAACTGAATCAATTACTTCGCGAATTTGGATGAGCACTGATTTGCTTGTCTTGTCCCTGATTAGAAACAGAATTGAACGAGTTACACCTAGGAGAACTTGGTGCATATAATCGATAGGGGCCGTCAATGGTAAATTTTCTATCAGATCTGATATAACACAAGTCCCTTTGATGCCTCTGAAGGTCTGAAGTCCCTCTTTTTGCATTAATTTCAAATAAGATTGATGTTGCTCAGCTGTCCGCATTTTATTTCTTTGATTCGGGTAGTACAAACCTCTTTTGCCGTCTCCTATAGGTTTACATTCGATCAGACATAGAGTGCAGCCAAAATATGCATTGAACTGCTGCATATTTAGTATAGACGCTTTTGCCGGTAGATCAGCTACCAGTAGTTTAACTTCAAATACTACATTCCAGGAAATGCCATTGTACTCAATTGACACGTCTTTACTAAGTCTGTCTTTTATTTCGCTGAAAAAGATTTCCCAATCAGGTTTGCCTTGTCCGAGCCACAACTTAGCCAGCACAATGTTTACGAACTTGCAGCGCAAAATTGGTGGCAAATTCAGCACACTGAGCCACAGTGGCCATAACGAACGTTTTTTTGAATTTACAATTCTTACACCGTCAGAATTCATTGTCAACGAAATCGTCATAATATTGTTTGATCCAAAAGTTTGGGGAACACTTACATCTTTAAGAGGACTACGAGATGAGGAGTACTCGGAAATTGCGGGGAAATTAGTTTTAAGTACAACCAATAAGTCCTGGACAAAATCCAAAGAGATACACTCGCCTTCTCCACATGAAGTTGATGTCTTTAAAATAGAGACTACGTTCCTACTTGCATCTCGTTTTAAAGATTTAAACGACGGAATCTTGTTTTCCGGAAACGCAGTTTTCATTAGTTTTATCCAGTCTGTGGCCTCTGCATCGGAAGTACCATGACGAGCAATAATTTCGTTCACACATATTGTAAAATTATGTTGAGAAAATGTGCAGATTGCATCAACATGTGATTCAGAATTGTCTGAAGACTCTGAAGAGTCATTTGCACAATCAATGGTGCTGACGGAAAAACTTGGAAACGAATGATTGTTCTCATGGTTAGGCGATGAAACTAAATTTGTAGGCTGCAAAAAATCATTTGTTGACAAAGATGTTTCTTCCGAGGAACCGCTGACATCAGAGTCAATATCGCCAGAGCTACTACTCGAATCAAAGCAACGCATTTCAATTTTTTGCTTTGGATACTTTTTCCTACGCTTTATCCGAAGAATGGATTGACGTCGTCGTCGATAGCTCGCTGAACATAAATCAAGTCTCCGCCTGGATTCAGAGATTGAATCTTCCGAGTTCAATTTCTCTTGATGCATGTCAATGTGCACACACCGGCAATCTTGATTCCCTTCACCGAAAAAATTAATCCCATAGCTTACAGTGATTTCGTCATTTTTGTTAATGGGCTCAAGAATTTCCAACTGAATACAACGCCGGGAGTGGACTTCCTTTAGGGCATATCGGCAATTCGGTTGACAGGAATGGTTCGCAAAACGAGTTGGGCCCAGCATGACCCGATCGAAGCTACAAGCGTCAGTTTTCCTGAAGATCGAGATGTCTTTGAAACTCGCCAGGGAATCTTGTGGAATTTTTTCAACAAACCCAATAACTGAAGGCAGCATCTGTACTGGGTGAGACTTTCGCGGTCTTAATTGATTCTCACCTACATAAAACAGACCGTAGCCACCATAGGCGTCTTCTTTGAACACGAAATTATTTTCTAGAGCAGCATTATATGAGTCCCTTAATAGAGCATCGAACTCCTGAAGCCCCGAGTCAGTAGTCAAAGCTTCCATATATTCAGCGGGCGAAAGCATTTCAACCAAAGCTTCAACGATGCAGCCATCATTTTCAATGAGTTCTTTTGTAATTTTCGCATCAGCCTGTGCAAGACTTAAGCATCTCAACATTTCTAAAAACAAATTAGGTTTTATCTAACAAAGAAACTGACTCAACCACAAAATGTTGTTTCTCACTACAGAAACGCGTACCGTCACGAGGCAAGTTGTCAAAGACAAAAAATTTTTATATCAAGAATTAATAAAAAAAAGCTTGACCCCGATCTAAACACAAAAACGGGCCAATTTTCACAACAAAGTAATCAAAAAACTTGCCTAACAGAACCAGCTAGTTAAAAAGAAATTTGAGCGCAAGATTGAATTATCACAGAACATTGTTCTGGAAAACGCTCACGGATGAAACGCACCAAAGAACTGATCAAAAGAGATAACATTGAAACAATTCCAAAGCATAGATTTTGGGTCATTATTACAGCCTCAATAATAAAAATACGATTGAGGAACTATCAATTATTGGATTTTCCTTGCAGAATCTTGAGCTTGATGTCGAGACCCATTTGATTAGCCGCATGACGAGCATCCTTATAGGCAGCTTCAGGAAACTTTGGATATTTTCTCATAACTACCAGTTCAAACTTCGCTCGTTCTTCTTCATCTACGGGCAACCGAACATCTTTTCGACGCCTCTGTGCACCAATGATGTAATTCTGCAGTTTGCACTCCTCTCCCTTTCCATACATCGCACATGCAAGATGCCGCCCAAATTTGGCTGCGCTTGCCCCTGCCGGAACTAGCATCAAATTAATTCCTTCATGAATAACAGGCTCATAGGCGGTTGTATTATCAGCAGCTGGCAGCTCCCCCGTTTTATGGTAAGTTACTAGAGCAAAAAACTCTTCATTGTTGGCTCTATCTTCTTGTCGCAACCTCTTGAGGCACGATTTATGCTCATTTACCATTCCCGATAACTTTTGTTTGAAGGCAGCAATTTGGCCAGCATTTCCAGAGCGCTGCGAACGATCAAGCAAGTTTGGATTTGAAGGTACAAGCGTGGTTTCAGCTTCATCGCTGCTCATTTCCAAATCAAAATCAGAATCACTGTCACTATCCAAAGTCCCGTTGTCTCGCTTCTCTACCGATTTCCTTTTAGCAACAGGTTGCTCATCTTCCGATGATGAATTTTCAAGAAAGGACATTTCTGACATGAAACAGACATAAACATTCTTCAGTAGGCAGACAATTATTCTAATAGGATTAAGCTCAGAAAAAAATAAATAGCTGAAAACTCGAACGCGGTTAAGAGTAAGCAAAAGTCGAGCTTGCTCAAGTTTCAATTCAACAAAAGAAATAAACAAATAACGCTCATGAGGAAGGTCTTAACAAATATCAAAACAAAAATAACAACAAATTGCTCCAATTCGAGCTTTTATTTTAAAAAGTAGAAGGAAACTAGTTTTGATTCATCGGAATGAAAGCTGGTTTAGAATGGAAAACAAAAGCATTGAGAGACGTTATGTAGTAAGCTTATATTACAACAACAGCTGAAAAGAGGAAACAGCTCAACTGCACCTTTCTGAGTAGATAGAACAAAGAACGCGAAGAAAATGGATATATTTGAGCTCCAAAGTGATCTAGGGAAAGTATTTCTGTTTCAACTCAGTGCCAAACTGGTTGGCTCCAGCAATTGCTCGAGTCAATGCCTCTTCAGTACAGTTGGTATAGTTTTTCGAAACACATTGAACAAATATGTCTTCGAGTTGGCTGTCACAGGCTCCTCGAGTATTCTTTCTCGTAACTTTTACGGCAATACGCTCATGAATAAGTTTACACTTGTTTTCATTACCAAATATTTCAGCTGCAATTGTTCTTCCAAACACTGACGGTCCTTCATCAGTCGGCTTGAACCGCATTAAGTCCTTGCCGTTGAACATGAGCGGCTCATTGTCATCACGGTTGGCCTTGATTTTCTTTCTAAGACTTTTCAAGGACTCCGGCTTATCGCCATCACCCAGTACTTCTAGCAATCGCTTTCTCAACACTGCGTTTTCTTTCATGACTTTGCGCATATGGTTTTCTTGCGCGTCGAGCACCTCATTAAATTTGCTTGTAACGATATCCGTGAGGTCAGCTATCGGGCGGTCTTTATCCGTAATGTCATTAACAGTTGGTGCATTGCAGGGCGTTGAGCATCGAGATTTGGCCAAATCAACTTGTGGACTTTCATAGTCCTTCTCCACCACCATCACATCACTCGAGAAATGGATCCTTCTGTTGGCAGTTTTTTGACTGGAAACCCGCTTCTTCGCTTTCCCTGCAGTTTCTCTCTCGTTTTCTTTGTCCCTGAGTAGAAAGCCACATTTAAACTAGATCACCCTTTCCTAACCCATTGAAAACTGTTGTCACCTTTTATAAAACTTCTCTTTCCCTATCAGCTATGCTAGAATCATTACTGCTCAATCTATCAAAAAGATTTTTCATTGACACGAAAAGTTATCACTTACTCGGTAGAAATCTCTGGTATTTGCGCATTGTCTTGGAAACTGTTTTCAGTCTCAATTTGGCGATTACTTGTCTCACTGAAAAAAATGCTATGTTACTAAAAGGAAGCGTTCTGTGATACATTTCATCAATTTAAATATTTAAACAGGTTCACTAACGCAATAGAACTAATGTCCGACAGGCTTCCGTTCGCATCTGCAATCTTGTCTGTAACACCTCTCAGAAAATTGTCCACTTCTTGTGGAGATACTATCTTTACTAAAGAAGCCCTGAAAGTCCCGGAGTCGCTTGATTTAAAGTTCATCTTGTGGCCTTTCACCATTGACAACTTGTCGGCAATTGATATTTCCTGCCATGGCCAGTAGGAACTGTTGTGTGCGAGCACAAAAGGATAGGGATCATATTTTTTGTAAAAGATCCAACGCAGATTCATCGCTTTTTTCGTATCACTTGGTGAGTCAACGTAGTTTCTATTCGGCATAATGCCTTTGGTTGAGCGTGGTCCGTTGATAATAAGGTTATCGCTTAACTTAGAGAGAGACATTTCTTCTAAAAACCAAAAAAGAATTGCAAATCTCAGACGAATTATAAAAACATAAACAACAATTAATCAATGTCTTCTAGATAAAAGTCAGTAGGTATTAATTCGCCATTACTTGACCTTCAAGAAGTCGGCTACTTCAAACTACGCAAATTCGAAACAAGCAGCATACAGGTATTTATACACTCGTTCTGCCATTCTTAGAATACGATAAACAGATTGTATGACAATCAACCAATATTCTACTAGACCGTTTCGAAATTGTCACTAATCTTTCAAGATTCTAAAAACAGTCCTCAAAAATTCTTTCAAATTTTCCCCCAACTATCGGGTGGATTTCGATACAGCAAAAGAACTCTCGCTTCTATGGTGCTCCCCAGCTATCGGGTGAGACTAAAGAAATGGAAGAATCCCCCAACTATCGGGTGGAGCTATAGAAACTTTAATTATTATAATCCTTAAATTTTCCCCAACTATCGGGTGGATTTGGATACAGCAAAGAATTCTCGCTTCTACGGTGCTCCCCAGCTATCGGGTGAGACTAAAGAAATAGAAGAATCCGCCAACTATCGGGTGGAGCTATAGAAACTTTAATTATTATAATCCTTAAATTTTCCCCCAACTATCGGGTGGATTTTGATACAGCAAAAAAACTCTCGGTTCTATGGTGCTCCCCAGCTATCGGGTGAGACCAAAGAAATGGAAGAATCCCCCAACTATCGGGTGGAGCTATAGAAACTTTAATTGTTATAATCCTTTTGTCCCCCAACTATCGGGTGGACTTCGATACAGCAAAAGAGCTCTTGGTTTTATAGTGCTCCCCAGCTATCGGGTGAGACTAGAAAAATGGAAGAGTCCCCCAACTATCGGGCGGCACTGTAGAAATTTGAAATTTCAAAACTATCAATTTTACAGCTCTAAAACTTGCTTATGGCGGAAAAAATTGTGAAATCTCAATTTTAAATTGAACGCATTGAAAGCAACTTCAATTAAAATTGGGCAAAGTTACATCAAGAAGATCTGGGCGGGCTTCAGGGGCACTACTGCACATGTTTACCAAATCAAATCCAGCATTAACATACCACCAGTCCTTCATATGAACATTATCAGGCAGATAATCTTCCTCATAAGAAAAGGTTCGAAAGTGCAGTTTTAGTTTATTTTCCGCCAAGCGATTGTTGAGTGCTCTAATTATATCGAACGGTTCCTTGCAAGAAGAAATACGGTTGATCACTTGCCATATGATGAGTTTTACATTGTTACCGTTGCAGAAGTTTCTTAACTGTGTAAGTTGCCCGATCACCATTTTCATCTCCTCTTTATATTGTATCGGATCGTTTGGCTTTGCGATTAAGTTGTTACCACCTAGCATGACCATACAGACCTCGTGTTCTTTGATAGCGTCTTTTAGTTCAAGCCAGAAGCATAAATGCGCCCCTCCTCGTGCTTCTATTGTAAAGTTCGATGGGAATCGGAAGACATCTGCAATTCTTTTAAGGTGAGAGTCGCCAATAAGTAGCACATGTGCCATTGCTATCTCAAAAACATTGAAAAAATTAACACGTCTATTTTGCTTAGCCTACCTACTATGCCACCTCGACCCGTGTGGCTGGGACCTTGCTAAGACCTAAAAAAATAACATTATAAATTGAACATTTGTGAAATTCGGAGTTCAAAAAGTGACCAGACCTGGCCGTCATCCGCTTCTGGGGTCAAAATGGGGTCAAGTTCCCAGGTCAATTTCTCTAAAACGGCTGAACAAAAAAAACGCCCTTAATAAAGTTTGTAGCACTGCTTGAGATACGCATCATATTAAAAAATGAGCCCAATCGGTTCATTCTTCAAGGAGTTATAGCAAAAACAAGGTACCGTACCAAATTACCCAAATGACCCATTTCGGGTCCTGTTTCGCGTTATAAATGTTATAAATATCAACTGTTATAAATAATAACAAGCTATAACTATAACCAGGGCACCAGGACAATATACCTGGTCTATGGGACCAGTTTGGGTGACCCAATCTGATAGTTTTCACATCTTCCCAAGTGAATAACCTGATTCTAAGCATAAAATCAGGGAGTTGGGGGGGGGGGGGGTCACTTGCAGAATGAAAATTGACCCCCTAGATCTCAGAAAACCCTATACAAAATATATATGGGGAGATTCCCCATTACAAGTGGAGTTCAACGGGCCTATTCCTGCAGTCAAAGTCATTATTTTCACCATTTCACAAGTAGAAACGCGAAACGTACCAGTCACTAAAACATCAAAATGACCGTACATATCGAGGTCAATTTCTCGAAAACGGCTGAAAGAAACAAAACGCCATTTACAGGGATTCAAGCTCGGCTCACGCTGAGTTCAAATCAACCAACAAATCAAAAATCGGTTTACTCTAGTAGGAGATATTCTAACATAAAGGTACCGTACCAAATGACCAAAATGACCTATTTCGAGTCCTGTTTCTGTACTATAACACAACCACTCATTATAACCACCTGTAAAATATATATGGGGAGACTCCTAACTAACGGGGGAATATAACACACTAAATTTCAACGTGGATTGAGCCCACAACAAGGTTTAATATCGTACTCAAAGTGTTGTTTCGCTCCACAGGAGGTCGAACCGGGGCCAAGTTCCCTGGCCAATTTCTCGAAAACGGCTGAACAAAAACAAACGCCCTTAATACTGTTTGTAGCACTGCTTGAGATACGCATCATATTAGAAAATGAACCCAATCGGTTCATTCTTCGAGGAGTTATAGCAAAAAGAAGATACCGTATTAAATGACCATGGAGGAGAGATACACCACCTCCAGAGCTAAAATTGAACACCTAAACCACAGAAAATGATATATAAAGTATACATATTCGGAATCTGCGTGAAACGGGCTATTCAAAACACTAATTTTCCAAAAGACAGTTCAAAGTTTCAAGGTGACAAAACGGTGTCAACCGCTGTGTCAACCTCTTCTGGGGCTAAAACGAGGGCAAGTTTACTGGCCAATTTCTCTAAAAGGGCTAAACAAAAACAAACCCCCTTGATACTGTGTGTAGCACTGCTTGAGATACGCATCATATTAAAAAATGAGCACAATCGGTTCATTCTTCGAGGAGTAATAGCAAAAATAAGGTACCGTACCAAATGACCAAAAAGCGAGGTGACCTGACTGCAGAGCTAAAATTGAACACCTAAACCACTGAAAACGCTATACAAAGTATACATATTCGGAATCTACGTTACACGGGCTGTTCAGAACACTAACTTTTGTAAGTCAGTTCAAAGATTGAAGGTGTCAAAGGTGTCAACCGGATGGGGTCAACCGCTTCAGGAGGCCATACCGGGGCCAAGTTCCCTGGCCAATTTCTCGAAAACGGCTGAACAAAAACAAACGCCCTTGGTACCAGTTGTAGCACTGCTTGAGATACGCATCATATCAAAAAATGAACCCAATCGGTTCATTCTTCGAGGAGTTATAGCAAAAATAAGGTACCGTACCAAATGACCAAAAAGCATGGTGACCTGACTTTCAGAGCCAAATTTGACCGTCTCAATTCCGTAAAATGCTATGGAAAATATATATGGGGATACTTCCCACTAATTGAGAATTCTAAAACACTAACATTTATTCCGCAAATCAGCTGTTTTGTTGTACCAAAATTTGGGTCATCCCGAATAGCCCAAAATTTCGACCTATTTCAAATTTGATCATTAATAACTTTTTGATTAGGCCAATTTGGGAAACCAACCAAACACTGTAAGCAAGAGGGGTTTAGTGTCAACAAAATGCGACCACTCCCGTTTAATTTGGTTCAGTACTTTAGAAGTTATTAACAAAATACTATTCTATACCCCATTTTTCGGGCCATCAGCGAAGCCCAAAATCTCAGGAACCGACGTAAGACAACGTGAAACAGAGTTCCCGGCGAATTTGTGCGTGTTATTCTGGTCCACTTTGACGTTCTAGGTCACGGCAAACCTTCATGGTGAGGTGGGAAAGAATTTCCCACCTCACCATGAAGGCTATGATGTTTTGTGTGTTTCGACATAAAACAACATCCACAGAAATTTGATGAAATCGTGAAAAAAGAAAAATTGTTGAATTAACCCCATTAATTGATACAATTAGCTTCAACAACTTAAATATTGTCTAGAAAACACAAAACGCACGCCGAAAAACTTGTTCATTTGCGCAAAACAGCACTCAGCCATAAAATTTGAGAAAATATTTTGTTTTTCCGGATTCAAAAATGAATAACTGTTCTAAAAAAAAACTTCAGGACTATGACTAGCCATTCCAGAGAAGAAAGTCTCAATAGCAACAGATTAAGCTATTAATCACTCGTTTTGGTCAAAAATTCCATGAGAAATTCGAAAAAGTACAAAACATTAAGTTCCTTTCTCAATGTGATAAAACAAGTTCTTTCCTCCAACTTTTTGATTAAGCCGACGTGAGAAACCTATAAACACTGCAAAAACAAGAAGTTTTGAGACCAACCAGATTGCGAGAATGCCCGTCCTATTTGGTACAGTAGTTTTAGAGAAATTGTCAAACACAAAAGAACTCGTATTTAAAATATAATTTTTTTTAAATTTTTTAAGAAATACAGCTTAATAACGTTCTAATCAGGCCAATTTAGCCACAAATTCAAGACTGCAGACATTTAACAAACTTACAGTCAACTGAATGCGACTATGGTTGGCCAATTTGGCATAGTAGTTCAGGAAAAATCGTCAGAAACAATAGGCGTGCCCTCAAATTATTAAATTTTATTTCAATTTTTTCAAAGTTAAACAGTAATAACTTTTTGATTAGAACGACTTCAGAAACCAATGAACACTGCAAGCAGTGAATGTTTAGGGTCAGCAAAACGCAACAATGCCCGTAGAATTTGGTACACTAGTTTCGAAGAAATCATAAAACACATGAAGCGTACCGCGAATTGACAATTGATTTTTTTTTTCAAATTTGGACAATAACTTTTCCGTAAAGACCTTCACACGTGTTTTTGACAGTTAATTAGATGCATGGTTAGGTGAGGTGCACACCCAAGCGTTTAAAATGAATTGGATGACCACTTTTAACATCGACAGAAGTGTCACACTATTTGCAAGGAAAAAAATTTACAAAATCTCTGAATTTCATAATGAGAATAATTGATGAAAATCCAAACTAAGGAAACAAAAATAGAAAAAAGACATAGAATGTTTAGCGAGCGTTGTGATTGACTCCATGAAGCAGTTTTACTTTCCGAAAATTTGCAGAAAAAAAAAGAAAAATCAAATTATCTACAAAAAATAGACGAAACATTTTTTTTTGCTTTTTGAAGTTGAATAAAGTTTTTTCCTCAGCCTAAGAGACAAAATTCCGCTTTTCCTATTTTTTTTAAACTAGTGAACTTAGGTTGTTTCACCTTGAGATCTTGACGACCATTTTGAATCCGTAATTGAGAAAAAATTTTTACAGAATTAAAAAAAGATCTACTTTTTTCAATTGTTTGGGAACCGTTCTCGTACAAAAATATTTGAAAAAGATTCCGAAAAATATTTCAGATGTATTCCTGAATGTTAACTGGATGTGATTTGAGTTGGTTGGGGCAGTTAACAAAGTTTTTAATTTAAATGAGCGTACGTTTCTTACATCGACACACCTGTCAGACCACTGGAAGTCCAACGCAAAAAAAAAACAAATAAGAAGTTCCAAAGCTCTTCGTGGTAAAAATTGATCAAAAAGCCCATTTTTGAACTAAAACCCAGATTGTAGATTGGGCTACCAACCCCGTTGATGGTTGTTTATTTGCGCGAGACGCTCTGAGTTGATTAAAAACAAAAACTTCAACTAAACTTGCTTGAATTTTTTTTTTGCAATTGTGAAGTCGAACGAAATTGATATCAGCTGAAAACCCAGAATGTGCTTCAAAAACGTCTCAAATCTTGATGAAAACCAAGTGTTATATCAATCGGTCTTTTATAGCAATCGGCCTTTAAGAATTTGCTACATTAACTGAAATTTTGGGTGTCCGATTTACCCCAAAAATATTTTTTGGATGGAAACTTATTCTATATTCTATCGAGTTTTCATTTTCCCATAATTTTTTTGTGCTATGGTCTAGTTGTACACTCGTGAAGATGAACTTGAGTGGAGGATCGCAAGTAAAGCGTTTTTGATAGTGACAAAAAATAAATAATCTTATTTGGATGAACTTTGTAAGCAAAATTATTGAGATAGGGTGGTTCAATTTTCGATGAGGTACAAATTTGCTTGATAACAGCTGCAAAACAAAAATGAGCATCGAAGAATTAAAGTTCCTCGAAACAACTCATTGGCAATATCATTTGGTCATTTCAAAAAAGAAGTAGCTACATTAACCAATATTTTGGGTGTCCGATTTACCCCAAAAAATTTTTTTGGGTGGAAACTTATCCTATATTCTATCGAGTTTTCATTTTCCCATAATTTTTTTGTGTTATGGGCTAGTTGTACACTCCTGAAGATGAACCCGAAAGGAGGATCACAACTAAAGCATTTTTGATATTGACAAAAAATAAATAATCTTATATGGATGAATTTTGTAAGCAAAATTATTGAGATGGGGTGGTTCAATTCTCGATGAGGTACAATTTTGCTTGATAACAGCTGCAAAACAAAAATGTGCATCGAAGATTTAAAGTTCCTCGAAAAAACTCATTGACAATATCAATTGGTCATTTCAAAAAGGAATTAGCTACATTAACCAAAATTTTGGGTGTCCGATATACACCGAAGTTTCTTATTGGGAGGTAACTTATACTATATTATATCGAGTTTTCATTGTCCCATAATTTTTTTAGGCTATGAGCTAATTGTACACTTGTGGAGATGAACGTGAGTGGAGGATCACAACTAAAGCATTTTTGATATTGACAAAAAATAAATAATCTTATATGGATGAATTTTGTAAGCAAAATTATTGAGATGGGGTGGTTCAATTCTCGATGAGGTACACTTTTGCTTGATAATAGCTGCAAACCAAAAATGTGCATCGAAGATTTAAAGTTCCTCGAAACAACTCATTGGCAATATCAATTGGTCATTTCAAAAAGGAATTAGCTACATTAACCAAAATTTTGGGTGTCCGATATACATCAAAAATTCTTATTGGGAGGTAACTTATTCTATCTTATATCGAGTTTTCATTGTCCCATAATTTTTTTAAGCTATAAGCTAATTGTACACTCGTGGAGATGAACGTGAGTGGAGGATCACAACTAAAGCATTTTTGATATTGACAAAAAATAAATAATCTTATATGGATAAATTTTGTAAGCAAAATTATTGAGATGGGGTGGTTCAATTCTCGACGAGATAAAACTTTGCTTGATATCAGCTGAAAAACACAAACTGTGCTTCAAAAAGTTTGGTTCCTCGAAACAACTCGTTGGCAACAGCAATTGGTGTTTTGAAAAAAAATTGGCTACATTAACCAAATTTTTGGGTGTCCGATTTACCCCAAAATTTTTTTGGAAGAACACTGGAACCATGTTCTATCGAATTTTCATTGTCCCATACTTTTTTGCTATACGCTGGTTTGCTTTGCACCAAAAATTAGAATGGCAAGATAACATTTCTTCGTAAGGAAGAAATTGAGTCTTTTACGGAAAAAATTGAACCAAAACTTTTCTATGAAGTTCTATGACTACAACTTTTTCATTGTTGATTGCTATTTGCAGTCTCTTTTGATGCAATGGCTTTTCATTGAATAATTCAGGGCTGGCAAGGAGTTTTTTAACTTGCAATAATGTTTTTCACTTTTCTCCAAATTTTTTTCTTTTTCTATGAAGTTCTATGGCTACAACTTTTCCATAATTCTCTGTTCGCTTAAGACTCAATTTTTCAATTTTTTTTTCAAGTTAGTTTTTTGAAACATACTTTTTCCTTCCTTTTCATGATATAAAAAAATTTTGCATAAAAATTTAATTCCATAGAACTCCCTTTTATGAAAGTTCTATGACTACAACTTTTCATAGACGCCATAATATGAAGTTGTAATTTTATAACTTTTTCAATTATGGGGTCAACCCGGGTTCTTCTATGATTGTTTCAACAATGCCCCCCTCCCTTTGGTGCCTGGTAGAGAGCCACCCTCTTCTGTGCTATACTTTACCACAATATTACTACTTGGCCTACAGTTTAGAGAGCCGAATATCAGTTTAAGCGCAACTGCATACCGCTATTCCCGGCCATGCCTTGGGTTGTGGGATATAAACCAGAAATCGCGGGTCAGTTATCGCGGCGAAGCCGCGACGCGAGCCCACGGACCCGCCAGTCGGAAATTCTTTTCGCTTTGTATTCCAATTCGGTGAATTAACATAGCATGGCGTATTTGATAAATTGCTCCCTTAAATACTATTCAAGAATAGTCCCATTTTGCGGAAGGGGGCAATTGTCGGAAAGATCTTTCTCTCAGTTTTACTGAACAATTCTTCTCAGTTTTTCTTATTTTTATGTCGTAAAATTACTGAACTTGTATCAAGTTTAATCATTAGAAAGATGCAGAATGTGAATAACTCATAAATTCGTGACAAAGTACATTTTACTAAGACAATTTGTTAGAGTTCGTCATATGGTCATTGAGATACTCATTTAAAAAGTTAATTACATGAAGTGCAATATTACAAATTTAACTGCCTGTTTTGGAAATCAAATTGAGTCACTATAATTTTGGTTTATCATTTTTGATATTTCGAAGGAAATATTAGAAATATGATAAGTAAAATTGACTCCGGCATTTGTTATCGTGAAGAATTTCATATTTTGCGTTTATTTTTGTTATTGATTGTAACTAGAAAGTTGGCGTTCCGTTTTGCAGGACGCCGGTAGAGCGGTACGGGCGTACAGAAGAATGTCGTAAAATAAAATTTACAGCCAAATATTTCCCTCGACCCGATTGGTGGATCATTTACTCAATAGTTTAAGACAATTATCCGTGACAAAATAGTTACCCAATATCGTAATGAAATTCTATGCATGATTGCGACCTCCCCCGCAAGGGGGTCATTTCGACGTAAAGGCTGACTGGGTCGCAACCCAACCGGACAACGTAGATAATCAAGGTACAGCGTCTGATTTAATTCGCTATTTGCTGCGTTTGTTGTATTTTAGTTTAAACCAATCAGATTGTTTGGCTGATCAAACACTTAAGCGTTCGGCTTTGATTCTCGTTTTTTTAATCTTGTTGCTCAGCTCTAATTGGTACTAGACGTTAAACGCCTCCATTTTGATCAATAATACACCCGTACCTTACCTCCAGAGTAGATCAGAGCTGGAGCAGAGTAAATTCAGGGAAACTCTCAGAGCTGGATCAGAGTCTGATCAGGTCACTTTTTACGCTTGACAGAGTAGCTCCAGAGTAGAAGTATGCGGTTTTAATTGACAGAAGAACTCCCAGAGTAGCATTATTCTGGGCTATCCTTGACAGAGCTGGGCTCATAGCAGGCCTACTCTGGGACAACTCTTGACAGAGCTGGCCTACTCTGGGACAAGTCTTGACAGAGCTAGCTCAGAGCAGGCCTACTCTGGGATAACTCTTGACAGAGCTGGCCCAGAGTAGGCCTACTCTGGGACAAGTCTTGACAGAGCTAGCTCAGAGCGGGCCTACTCTGGGATAACTCTTGACAGAGCTGGCCCAGAGCAGGCCTACTCTGGGACAACTCTTGACAGATCTGGCTCAGAGCAGGCCTCCACTGGGACAATTCTTGACAGAGCTAGCTCAGAGCGGGCCTACTCTGGGACAACTCTTGACAGAGATGGCTCAGAGCAGGCCTACTCTGGGACAACTCTTGACAGAGATGGCTCAGAGCAGGCCTACTCTGGGACAATTCTTGACAGAGCCAGCTCAGAGCGGGCCTACTCTGGGACAACTCTTGACAGAGATGGATCAGAGCAGGCCTATTCTGGGACAACTCTTGACAGAGCTGCCTCAGAGCAGGCCTACTCTGGGACAACTCTTGACAAAGCGTACTTAAAGGAGGCCTACAATAAGACTACTCTGAAGAGAAAGATCCCAGAGTACCACTACAATTACTTCAGAAACCAATGAACACTGCAAGCAGTAAATGTTTAGGGTCAGCAAAACGCAACAATGCCCGTAGAATTTGGTACACTAGTTTCGAAGAAATCATAAAACACATGAAGCGTACCGCGAATTGACAATTGATTTTTTTTTTCAAATTTGGACAATAACTTTTCCGTAAAGACCTTCACACGTGTTTTTGACAGTTAATTAGATGCATGGTTAGGTGAGGTGCACACCCAAGCGTTTAAAATGAATTGGATGACCACTTTTAACATCGACAGAAGTGTCACACTATTTGCAAGGAAAAAAATTTACAAAATCTCTGAATTTCATAATGAGAATAATTGATGAAAATCCAAACTAAGGAAACAAAAATAGAAAAAAGACATAGAATGTTTAGCGAGCGTTGTGATTGACTCCATGAAGCAGTTTTACTTTCCGAAAATTTGCAGAAAAAAAAAGAAAAATCAAATTATCTACAAAAAATAGACGAAACATTTTTTTTTGCTTTTTGAAGTTGAATAAAGTTTTTTCCTCAGCCTAAGAGACAAAATTCCGTTTTTCCTATTTTTTTTAAACTAGTGAACTTAGGTTGTTTCACCTTGAGATCTTGACGACCATTTTGAATCCGTAATTGAGAAAAAATTTTTACAGAATTAAAAAAAGATCTACTTTTTTCAATTGTTTGGGAACCGTTCTCGTACAAAAATATTTGAAAAAGATTCCGAAAAATATTTCAGATGTATTCCTGAATGTTAACTGGATGTGATTTGAGTTGGTTGGGGCAGTTAACAAAGTTTTTAATTTAAATGAGCGTACGTTTCTTACATCGACACACCTGTCAGACCACTGGAAGTCCAACGCAAAAAAAAAACAAATAAGAAGTTCCAAAGCTCTTCGTGGTAAAAATTGATCAAAAAGCCCATTTTTGAACTAAAACCCAGATTGTAGATTGGGCTACCAACCCCGTTGATGGTTGTTTATTTGCGCGAGACGCTCTGAGTTGATTAAAAACAAAAACTTCAACAAAACTTGCTTGAATTTTTTTTTTGCAATTGTGAAGTCGAACGAAATTGATATCAGCTGAAAACCCAGAATGTGCTTCAAAAACGTCTCAAATCTTGATGAAAACCAAGTGTTATATCAATCGGTCTTTTATAGCAATCGGCCTTTAAGAATTTGCTACATTAACTGAAATTTTGGGTGTCCGATTTACCCCAAAAATATTTTTTGGATGGAAACTTATTCTATATTCTATCGAGTTTTCATTTTCCCATAATTTTTTTGTGCTATGGTCTAGTTGTACACTCGTGAAGATGAACTTGAGTGGAGGATCGCAAGTAAAGCGTTTTTGATAGTGACAAAAAATAAATAATCTTATTTGGATGAACTTTGTAAGCAAAATTATTGAGATAGGGTGGTTCAATTTTCGATGAGGTACAAATTTGCTTGATAACAGCTGCAAAACAAAAATGAGCATCGAAGAATTAAAGTTCCTCGAAACAACTCATTGGCAATATCATTTGGTCATTTCAAAAAAGAAGTAGCTACATTAACCAATATTTTGGGTGTCCGATTTACCCCAAAAAATTTTTTTGGGTGGAAACTTATCCTATATTCTATCGAGTTTTCATTTTCCCATAATTTTTTTGTGTTATGGGCTAGTTGTACACTCCTGAAGATGAACCCGAAAGGAGGATCACAACTAAAGCATTTTTGATATTGACAAAAAATAAATAATCTTATATGGATGAATTTTGTAAGCAAAATTATTGAGATGGGGTGGTTCAATTCTCGATGAGGTACAATTTTGCTTGATAACAGCTGCAAAACAAAAATGTGCATCGAAGATTTAAAGTTCCTCGAAAAAACTCATTGACAATATCAATTGGTCATTTCAAAAAGGAATTAGCTACATTAACCAAAATTTTGGGTGTCCGATATACACCGAAGTTTCTTATTGGGAGGTAACTTATACTATATTATATCGAGTTTTCATTGTCCCATAATTTTTTTAGGCTATGAGCTAATTGTACACTTGTGGAGATGAACGTGAGTGGAGGATCACAACTAAAGCATTTTTGATATTGACAAAAAATAAATAATCTTATATGGATGAATTTTGTAAGCAAAATTATTGAGATGGGGTGGTTCAATTCTCGATGAGGTACACTTTTGCTTGATAATAGCTGCAAACCAAAAATGTGCATCGAAGATTTAAAGTTCCTCGAAACAACTCATTGGCAATATCAATTGGTCATTTCAAAAAGGAATTAGCTACATTAACCAAAATTTTGGGTGTCCGATATACATCAAAAATTCTTATTGGGAGGTAACTTATTCTATATTATATCGAGTTTTCATTGTCCCATAATTTTTTTAAGCTATAAGCTAATTGTACACTCGTGGAGATGAACGTGAGTGGAGGATCACAACTAAAGCATTTTTGATATTGACAAAAAATAAATAATCTTATATGGATAAATTTTGTAAGCAAAATTATTGAGATGGGGTGGTTCAATTCTCGACGAGATAAAACTTTGCTTGATATCAGCTGAAAAACACAAACTGTGCTTCAAAAAGTTTGGTTCCTCGAAACAACTCGTTGGCAACAGCAATTGGTGTTTTGAAAAAAAATTGGCTACATTAACCAAATTTTTGGGTGTCCGATTTACCCCAAAATTTTTTTGGAAGAACACTGGAACCATGTTCTATCGAATTTTCATTGTCCCATACTTTTTTGCTATACGCTGGTTTGCTTTGCACCAAAAATTAGAATGGCAAGATAACATTTCTTCGTAAGGAAGAAATTGAGTCTTTTACGGAAAAAATTGAACCAAAACTTTTCTATGAAGTTCTATGACTACAACTTTTTCATTGTTGATTGCTATTTGCAGTCTCTTTTGATGCAATGGCTTTTCATTGAATAATTCAGGGCTGGCAAGGAGTTTTTTAACTTGCAATAATGTTTTTCACTTTTCTCCAAATTTTTTTCTTTTTCTATGAAGTTCTATGGCTACAACTTTTCCATAATTCTCTGTTCGCTTAAGACTCAATTTTTCAATTTTTTTTTCAAGTTAGTTTTTTGAAACATACTTTTTCCTTCCTTTTCATGATATAAAAAAATTTTGCATAAAAATTTAATTCCATAGAACTCCCTTTTATGAAAGTTCTATGACTACAACTTTTCATAGACGCCATAATATGAAGTTGTAATTTTATAACTTTTTCAATTATGGGGTCAACCCGGGTTCTTCTATGATTGTTTCAACAATGCCCCCCTCCCTTTGGTGCCTGGTAGAGAGCCACCCTCTTCTGTGCTATACTTTACCACAATATTACTACTTGGCCTACAGTTTAGAGAGCCGAATATCAGTTTAAGCGCAACTGCATACCGCTATTCCCGGCCATGCCTTGGGTTGTGGGATATAAACCAGAAATCGCGGGTCAGTTATCGCGGCGAAGCCGCGACGCGAGCCCACGGACCCGCCAGTCGGAAATTCTTTTCGCTTTGTATTCCAATTCGGTGAATTAACATAGCATGGCGTATTTGATAAATTGCTCCCTTAAATACTATTCAAGAATAGTCCCATTTTGCGGAAGGGGGCAATTGTCGGAAAGATCTTTCTCTCAGTTTTACTGAACAATTCTTCTCAGTTTTTCTTATTTTTATGTCGTAAAATTACTGAACTTGTATCAAGTTTAATCATTAGAAAGATGCAGAATGTGAATAACTCATAAATTCGTGACAAAGTACATTTTACTAAGACAATTTGTTAGAGTTCGTCATATGGTCATTGAGATACTCATTTAAAAAGTTAATTACATGAAGTGCAATATTACAAATTTAACTGCCTGTTTTGGAAATCAAATTGAGTCACTATAATTTTGGTTTATCATTTTTGATATTTCGAAGGAAATATTAGAAATATGATAAGTAAAATTGACTCCGGCATTTGTTATCGTGAAGAATTTCATATTTTGCGTTTATTTTTGTTATTGATTGTAACTAGAAAGTTGGCGTTCCGTTTTGCAGGACGCCGGTAGAGCGGTACGGGCGTACAGAAGAATGTCGTAAAATAAAATTTACAGCCAAATATTTCCCTCGACCCGATTGGTGGATCATTTACTCAATAGTTTAAGACAATTATCCGTGACAAAATAGTTACCCAATATCGTAATGAAATTCTATGCATGATTGCGACCTCCCCCGCAAGGGGGTCATTTCGACGTAAAGGCTGACTGGGTCGCAACCCAACCGGACAACGTAGATAATCAAGGTACAGCGTCTGATTTAATTCGCTATTTGCTGCGTTTGTTGTATTTTAGTTTAAACCAATCAGATTGTTTGGCTGATCAAACACTTAAGCGTTCGGCTTTGATTCTCGTTTTTTTAATCTTGTTGCTCAGCTCTAATTGGTACTAGACGTTAAACGCCTCCATTTTGATCAATGCACGTATCAAGTTCCTCTGGCGCAAGGGACTAGTGGTGTAAAAAGTTTTTGCGAACACTTTTTAAAAATTGGCGTTATTTTTGATACGCTGAAAAATGAAATTTGCCTCCTAAAATTTAGGGTACTTACTCATTTTGATAATCAGTATGCATATTATTGTCTAATTTTTAGGAAACTTGGAATTGATATTGATTTTTGGATGTAGACTACTACTTTTTCGCCCATCCAGTTATTAATGGATTGAAACTAGGCCGGGGTCCCAGCGAAAATATTAATAACGATCACGACAAAGCACTAAACTAACGAACGTAATTAACAGACTTCCATCACAGAAAATTGGGATCTTTTCCGTTTGTGCCCCCCCCCCCCCCAGTACGTTATGCTCCCCCAAGTAACAGAGCACGTGCCATTACATAGAAAATCATTATGTAAAAATATGGCACGTGCGTCTGGGGGGTGTAAATAATATGCACCCGCTAAGCTAAGGGGCACAAACGGAAAAATCTGAAAATTGTAATAACTCGACTGTCCAAATATTTAAATGTCGTATAACTGAAGTGTTCAATAACAACAAAGAACAACAATATTAACGAATCTATGAGTCAGATACATCTGTAAATTAAAAATTACAAAATGTTAAGTTTGTATTGAAGAAAATAAGTTTCAGAAAACAACAACTTGTCGCCAGCTTTATGCGTCACGTGCCACTGCGAACCAACCGCATCATCAGTTTTGGACAAATGTGAAAACTGTCTGGAAGTGGCCGCCGAGAACAACTCTGGCAACAATGATTCCTCCCCCGTCGATTTGTCAATGACATCAAAAACCGAACAGACGATTGAAAGTAGAGGTACTTTTCTTAAAAACTAAAAATAAAACTATTCCTGCTTTTTTTTCTAAAATTTTGGACACTTTCCATTTTTTCTGGGTTCTCTTTTGACCATCACATGACTCAAACAGTCATTACTGATTAATGAAATTGGGAACTGCCCCCCCCCCCTCACTCGTTGACCAAAATTATTGTGTTCTAAACCGCTTGTGAACAAACCAGCGCTCTTGTTTTTCACTTATAATAGTTTGGATAACCTTAAAAAGATTTGTGGGATCTTTTCCGTTTGTGTCAACCTCACCTCTCCTCCTCCCTCCCCCCCCAGTACGTTATGCGTCCCCCAGTTACAGAACACGTGCCATTACATAATAAATCATTATGTAAGAAAATGGCACGTGCGTCTGGGGGGGGGGGTGCAAATAATATGCGCCCACTAAGCTGGGGGGGGGGGGGGCAAAAGATCCGATGTGTGACTGCCCATTATATAAAATGTAAAGGTGTTAATTATGAATTGGTTTAATTCTAACGTGGGGAAAGAATAAAGCGCCCGAAATTGTTGTAAAACTTCAAGTTTAATATTGGCTAAGTATAGATTCATTAGTCGAACCCCGAAATTTTCCAGAATCGCACAAATGACACTTATCTTGCCAGGTAGACCTCGGCAATAGGCGAGGGTTCCCGACAAAAAAACCAAGCTCAGAGGGCTGGAACCTAGCCGAACCAGAATATACAGAAAACAGAGAAATTTATACAAAAATGGTGGGACCTATTTTGCCCCCCCCCCCCCCCCCCCCAGCTTAGTGAGCGTAAATTTTTTATGACCTCCAGGCGCACGTGCTATTTTTTTACATAGTAACGTGCTATATAACAACATATAATTTGTAACTGGGGGTCATAAAAAACACTGGGGAGGGGGGGGGGACAGAATAGATCCAAATGATGCTTTGTACTAAAATACTTGGAAATAATTTGATAACCTTGTTTCAGATGACTTTTCAACTTTGGGAAGTGCAGATTTGCCCACGGGTCAGGAGAACTCATTGGATTCCAGCATTGCATCAGCAGGAACCATAGCTTCCACATCGCTGGCTTATAATGTCCTCCTCCAGAGGATTCTTCTGGCTTCGGCTGTCGCATCGCAAGGTAAACGTCCTCTGAAAAAAAACCCCAAAAGCAATGACCCGAGTCGGAAGCAAATGATTATCTTTCAAGATTTTGCCTTTTACTTTTCTCTTACGAAAATATTGTTCCTAAATACAATCTTAAAAGTCTGTCCCAAAAAATGGTTATATTACAAGATCTGGTTATCCTGTAAGATCTGGCAAAAAATGGTTGCCTGCAGAGATTTTGGCAAAATATTAGGTTTAACCGGCAGAAATCTTTCAAAATTATATTATAAGATCTGGTTATCTTGTAAGATATGGCAAAAAATGGTTGCCTGCAGAGATTTTGGCAAAATATTAGGTTTAACCGGCAGAAATCTTTCAAAATTATATTATAAGATCTGGTTATCTTGTAAGATCTGGCAAAAAATGGTTGCCTGCAGAGATTTTGGCAAAATATTAGGTTTAACCGGCAGAAATCTTTCAAAATTATATTATAAGATCTGGTTATCTTGTAAGATCTGGCAAAAAATGGTTGCCTGCAGAGATTTTGGCAAAATATTAGGTTTATCCGGCAGAAATCTTTCAAAATTATATGCATCATTTTTGATTATTCTGACTGAGTTTGTCCGAATCTTGCAAGATGAGCATCCGTGTCTGACCAGGGGAAGTAATTTGTTGTTGTTGATTAGGGTCAAAAGTGGGGTGCAAAAAGTACAAGTGCAACAGCTGCTCTGCTTCGTTTAACAGCAAAGAGACCCTTGGTGGTCACATGAGATCCTACTGTCCCTCAGTCAGACCACCTAAGCTTGCATCTCCAAACCTCACGCCCACGTTGCCTAGCAGCCGGAACCCTATAACAACGACTTCCAGTTCCACCTTGGAAAGCTCAGCCGAATCCCCGACCAAGCGGGAATTCGCGACAACGAGGCCAAAAAAGTTCAAATGCGAAAAATGTGGTGTCATGTTTAGTCAATTGAGTACTCTTCAAACTCACCAACAAGTTTACTGTTCGGGAGCGGGCAAAGCGGGTCCCGCCCCAGGCAGGATTTTATCGCCAGGCACAACATCGTCAACAACCACCAGAATTGATAGTCCAACCAATGCTAGTTTGCTTCAACGAGACAGCGACTCCCCCACTACAAGCACGACCACCTCAACTAAGGAAGAGCCAAATTTTGTCACATTAAACTCCCTTCAAAATTTGCTAGTTGACGCGAAACGAAGTCAAATTATGGCCAATTCTGTTGCAAACATACCCCCATTACCCCTCCGAAAGCGAAGTTCGCCCAATTCTGATAACGAAGGCGCTGATTTGAAACCCTTTGCAAAATATCAATGCCGAAATTGTCACATTAAGTTCAACGAAGAAAAAAATCTTGAAGGCCACGAAAAATATTACTGCTCTGCCAGGTTACAGTCAAAAATTACAAGGGTTTTATCCTCGCCTCGTTCTGACGAGCAAATATGCGAGAAAAGTTCAGTCGTGAACAAATCGCCACCAACAGCTGAAATTCAACATCACTCTAAAATTTCGAACGGCCATTGTGGTTCAAGTTCGAGTATAAAAACAGCCGAATTTTCGACCAATCACAGCTTAGCATTCTGTGATCTCTGCGAAATGGCAATTAGTGAGAAAATGGAGGAACACGTGAAAAGTTTTCACAAGATTTCAAACAAAAGTTTTATTGAAAAGATAATCAAATTGTGCCAAAATCACGAATCTGTTAATCATCGAAGAAAGAGTTCAGAAAGTGAACTTGATTGCTGATAGGAAGCAAACGTGATGTTCCTATTTTTTTTAAAAAAAATAGTATTGAATAAAATCAAAACTTTTTAAATTAAATTACGAAAGTTTTATTGATGAGTTTGAGAATAAGGTTAGGAAGTTTACCGAACAGTTTCGACTCCCCCCCCCCCCCCCCACACACACACACACCCCATGACAGTTTATTTTGTTTTTATAAGCCCGTGTGAGCAATCGAATGTGCGTTTTGCAATACTGATGGTTTTGTGTTGGTTACTAGCCATAGCAAATTATATAAATATTGTTAAATATCAATTATGTTCCGTCAAACTCTAGTGAGAGTGGGGTGGACGGGGGGGGGGGGGGGGGGGTGGGGGGTTCCGATTGTGTTTCAGCTGAGAATGCAGGGGGGGGGGGCTTTTGAGATCAAAACTAGAAAACTATCTGCAATTCACTCGTTGTTAAATAGACAAGGCAACTAACGATAACTTAGCTAATCATTACAAAATTGGGATCTTTTCCGTTTGTGCCCCCCCCCCAGTACGTTATGCGCCCCCAATTATAGAGCACGTGCCATTACATAGTTAATTGTTATGTAAAAATATGGCACGTGCTTCGGGAGGGGGGGGGGGTGCAAATAATATGCGCCCACTAAGCTGGTGGGAGGGGGCACAAACGGAAAAGATCCCAAAATTGATATCAGATTACAAAAATTAAACAAGGAGGCTCTGTAGTACGGGTTTGCCCGTAATGTTCCGACCCGGCTCTTCCCCGTTCTTGATTTAGTTGTCCACCAAAAGAGGCAGAGACAGCAAAATTTCGAAATAAAAATAAGAATTCATGTTTTTACTTGATGGATTCTCAATTGAAGACAGAGCGGTGAAA
This sequence comes from Convolutriloba macropyga, assembly GCF_964194025.1. NCBI lineage: Eukaryota > Metazoa > Xenacoelomorpha > Acoela > Convolutidae > Convolutriloba > Convolutriloba macropyga. The sequence goes on from NW_027451540.1 coordinate 29,914, forward strand.
ACTAACGACGTTATTTTTTTTATTAATTAAAAGTCACAAAAAAGTAACTGAGCAAAGCCGTTGGTTGGAAAAAATGAAATCAATGATTAAAGAAATTTCAATCAGAAAAAGAAACAGTTTATTAAGCAATTAAATTTGCCAAACATGGAAAAACAAAAACTTTAATTCCAATTTTATGCGCTTTCCAAATCAAAATCCAAACAGTGTCTCTCAAGTAAGGAGGCCTAATTTTTATCTACCGTGGGTGGCCTCTTTTTATTTTGAATTAGATTTTGCATTTTAAATTTGAGATATATTAGGTGAGTAGATATGTCATCTGTTGAGAATTGTTAATCACATCAATGCAGAAATCAGTAACACACCACACACAAAATTTCAACTGCTAAGCTGTAGACGCTGCCAAAGATTTCGTTCTTTGAAATTTTTTGGCGTGATTAATTGTTCGTAAAAAATAAATACAAGAAAACAAAATAGAAAAAGTACTAAAACTACTCTTGAAAAATAATTTTAGGATATGGTAACATTAATGACTGGACTGACAATATTTTTACTGTAACAACAGCTTCTGATTTGGCATATGATCCGCTATATGGAATATTTTTTATAAGAAATTGAAATAAGAAATTCCCTACCTTTCTCGTGAAAAAGTGCAAAAATCATTAATTTCATTTAAAATTTTTCAATAAAATTGCAATAAAAGTATTCTTAAAAGATAAAACAGAAACGAAAAAGATCGAAACAGGAAAATTGTCATTGTCGAAGATCAGAATATATTTCTGAAACTAAATAAAGACCTAATCATATAATGAACTCTTTAACCACTTCATACAATTCAACATTAAAAAAGTGCTTTCATCGTTTTCTATTTCAATGGATCTATGGAATACACAAAAACGGTGAACTACTTTAACAAAAACGGTGAACTACTTTAACAAAAAGGTGAACTACTTTAACAAAAACGGTGAACTACTTTAACAAAAAGGTGAACTACTTTAACAAAAAGGTGAACTACATCAAACAAAGGCAGGAGTCAACAATTACAAAACTGTTTCAGCATTTATTGTGTTGCCCTCATTAACTTAGCTTCAAATTGAACCTAAAACATCTAACAAATGTCGTTTGAGAGCACCAATTAGTCTTGTTGCTAAAACAAATGTATTAATTACGTGCCAAGCCCAAAAACTCAACTTTTTAAACAATTAGCTCCTTATTGAAGTCATAAACAAATTGATAAAAACTGAAACCAGTAAATTTTTTGAACCGTTTTTCCTCATTTCATTTTTTATCAAATTTTTACTCTAAAACCTTAAAACCAATTGGCAGCCTCTTGTCAATGAAACATTTGAAACTTTGATTATTTTAAAAGTCAATGGTTTTTTTTAAAAAGGCTAAGTGGAAGTATTACAAAAAGATTAAAGAGAGGTACGACAAAAAGACCCCGTCAGAAAATTTCACAGAACAAAAAAAATTGAAGATATGTTTATTGAAAACTTTAAACTGAAGAAAATAATACCTTTCAAGCTTAAATTTTCATGCCTTCCCCCACTAATTAGAGCGGACGCAAAATTCATTCACAATGATTTAAAAAACAATTCCAAGAAATAGATTCAGTTTGCTAAAACATTTCAGCGCCAGAATCAGAAAATGAGTTTGCGGGTCACGGGACTCACTACTTCAAAATTTTATACATATCATTATAACTGCGATAAAAATTTTTTTGTTTTAGTTTGGCTACAATTTTTTCCAAAACAACTCTGAGCTACCGTAAACCTAACAAAATTAAATTGTTTTGTCGTAGTTACCATGATATGTATTTCATTTTTGAAGCCGTGAGTACCCGGACGCGGAAACTCACTAATTGATTCTCTAGCCGAAACTTTTTCGCATGCTTCACCAAAAGGTACGACTGTTGAATCTATTTCTTGAAATTGTTTTGTAAATCATTGGGAAAGAATAATGCGTCCACCCTACTTAGTGGGAAGAGGGTTTATGGTTCATCCCTCTGGTTTTGGCATCAGAATCAATAAGTGAGTTTGCGAGTCCGGGGACTCATTGCTTAAAATAAAATACATATCATGATAACTACGAGAAAACATTATAATTTTGTTTGGTTATATTTTTTTTTCAAAACAACTCTTGGCTAGCGTACATCTGAAGAACAACCAGTTTGAAATTTTGTAGTTCCTGAAAGCGCATATTCTTGGTTGATTTTTCACAGTCAACGTTTTTGACGTCACCGTTATCCTAACCAAATCCACACACATAATACTTAAAACTATTCCTCATCTAAACTCATTTAGGCACCCTTTCCACACATTTCTACCATTATTTATACAATTCAGTGGACCTTCCAGTTTTGTGCATGCAAGCGAAAATTTACCTCAAACTTTGATCATTCTGAACGTAAAACATGCATGAACTTTTACATCTTTCAAGCTTTTCTTTGAACAATTCTAATTGATTAACAACAATATGACAAAACGAACCAAATATTAACAAAGGGCAAAATGTGAACACAAAATTGATGAACATAACTCTTACATTTAGAGGTAAAAAAATAAAATAGAAGAAAAAGAAAAAGCGTAGCAGATACTCTCGCAGGACTAAACTGAAAAAATGAAAATTCTTTTAGGAATATGTGACGCATGTTACGAGTTGTAAATACACAAACACAGTAAACAGAGGTGGGCTAGATGACTTCCAGTGACTGCTCAAGAAATTACTACAAGAGTCTACGGCATTGGTGAAAGTTCTGTCAGCAGCATATGTGTTAAAGCCGAGCTTGTCAACAAACAGACAAAGTCAAAACAAGCAGTGAAGTTAGAATAACATTACAAGCAAAAGTTAATGCTACTTTCCATCGAAGCCAAATTATTTTGTTGACTTGGTCAGTATCTAAATTAGAAATTATTAGAACGAGATTATTATACATATAGTGAAACTAAAACTCAAACTCGATAGCGATTTACTTCGCTATAATCAGGAAATAATGCAACGTTCGTACAACTTGATCAGTTCATTAAAAAATTGCACAAGATTTGGTATTATTGGTTTGCGAATCAATCTGTTGTTGGTACAGAATATTGGTACAGCAAAGCAAAGATTCAATACTGACAATTAAATTTTCCTGACTGGCAGCATAAAAGAAGCTCAAAAATTGCCAAAAATCAGTTTTAAATCGGCAGTTTTGTCTTATTAGCTCACATTAAATCCCAATGGAAGCGCATTTCGTTGGATGAAAGATAACTTGGAGGTTTCTTGCTGGTTTCTGTTCATCGACTTAGTGATTGTACAGCATAATTAACGTTGGCTTGTTGAGAAGGTAATTAACTTTGATGTTTTCATTCCTTCTTTTGGAGGAACAAATATTCTAATTACGATAAACTGTGTACAAAGTACAGTGTCAGTTTCTCTTACTAAGTTTGAAAAAAATTAGCATAATTTCACTAATTGAACTATTGAGCAATTGAGTGTACAGTTGTTTCAATATTAATTCCGAATTGTTTCATAAAGAATTCACTGAAAATATTAATAGATCGGGTTGTTTCATAAAGAATTCACTGAAAATATTAATAGATAAAAACTATCGACTAGCCCCAACGAGTAGCAGGGACAATTGTTGCATGGGATTTCAAAATTTCGAATGTTAACTTGAGTTAATAATGAGAACGTCAAGCAAACTGTGATTATTTTAACTCGAATATAGATTTGTATTCTGTGCAGATTCACTTTGTGGAACAGCAAAGCTGATTCGACCGAATGAGCATCAAGTAGCGGAGTGTTTTTCCCGAAGGTAGTAGACAATACACTTCACAAAAATTAATGGCAAAACCGTAATATCCGTAAAATTTCGAATTCACTGACACAAACTGGGCGGTATAAAGTTTTCTTTGTCAGGGTAGCAGCCGTTTTGTTTGGTACACCAACCCCGACCATGGATGGTAATTTGCTTTACATTCTAAAGAACAGAGGATGATATAAAAATCCGTAAAAATTTAACCAATCAACAGCGAAGCGCATGCAAAGCGCATTAAAGAGTGCAATTCAATAAAAAATTGATGTGCGAATGCTGCTTAAAAGTAATAAGCAAAGCAAACATGGCATGCAACCGTGCAATTCGAGCCGAACATGCAGATTCTGTAGAGTATAAAAACACTATCAGCCCGAACGACACAAAATACGGCAAGCGTTAGAGGAAGAAGAAAATGACACTAAACAGAAACTTGTCCTCAAAATCATTGAAGATTCATTTCGACCCTACAATTTAGAAACTCTTTACCAACAGGTTTTACAATTTCTAGAGAAATAACTCTCTTTAAGCAACTCCAGCGTCGAAACAAGCTTCTGCCTACCCAGTAAACGTTTCCAAAAAACATATAAGACAAGCAAGGCAGCGCAAGTCAGCTTTGAAAATTCATTGGCTTGAAAATAAGGGCAAAGCCACGCAATCAGCAGTGAATGCAGAACAAAGCAACATGATTCAATCAACAATTGAAGGCGGGATTAACAACAACTACGCAATGAACACATCGGCTGCTCAGACAGTACCAAATTGAGCCACAGCTAGCGTTCAGTATACGGAATTAGTATACGGATTATTTCGGAAACATCTTCAACGAAGCAAAAGTGCGGAGAACGGACCCAAAAAGTTCGCAATGGAAAACAAAATAAGGTTGCGTCTAGAACAGGAAAAGTTTGATTGAAGAAAAGCTTGGGCATAATTATCAAATGAAGGAAGAAAGAACCAACTAAGGGAAGACAAGCGTGAGCTATAGCGCAAGTCAACGAGAACAGCATTAGAAAACATTGATGTTCGCTCTGAATTATTCAGTGCTCAAAACTAATCATCATTAATTTGGTCCGCAAATAAAAGTGCTGTCTAATATTTGGTCGGTAGAGTGGCCAAAATTCTTCAACCAGTTGAATCAACAGCTTGCTTCGAAGCAACCCCTGAACATAATAGGCACAGCCAACACTCATGTCACGAAATTCAAGCAATCGTTCGACAAACGTTGACGACATGCCTCTTCCCTGCGTTGACTTACGATAAGGCAGTGGATATTCAGGTGGAAGAATAAAGCCGAAACCGAAAATGGTTGTTCTTGAAAGAAAACTTCTCGAATGACCGGAGTATTTCAGAATATCCTTTTCAACATAGGAAAAACTACCAACTATTGACTCGACGAAAATAAAGCATCTGAACGTTCTGCTGACAGACAAGGCAAAGTCAGCAAGGTCTTAAATGCGGGTATTCTAGACATTTTTATGTTCTATGTTGCTGCTTGGAGCATTCTGAAGCGAAAAATTGGAAAGTCTCATAAGATCAGAGATGTACAGCTGGAGAGTCTCTGCAAGGCAAATCAACTGAGACTTCAAAACTCATCAAGTCAGAGCAAAGACTCAGCTAGAGCTAGAAATATTCACTTTGTCAAAAGTGGCGTATTTACATCTAAAAAGTGGCTGTCCAGATTGGCATTCGCAAAGAGCTTCCAGCTTTCAAGGGAGAACGAAAAAAAAAGAAGATCGAAAAACGCGAATAGAGACAAGCAGTCCTCAATGACAGTCAGTGCAATTTCAAACATGCAAAACGATGCAAACGCCAAACGACCACTCCGAAAAGGTGGTGGCGCTGATAAAAAATGAAAATGTCCACTTCAAAGGAGCATGCGTCTGAGTGATTAGTAACCATTATCGAGGAGGGAAAGTTTTTGTCACGGATGTCTCGGCAAAGGGGATGAAACTTTTCTGCCAATGATGATACTATTATCAAAAAAAACGGACAGAAATACCCATCATTCAACGTTAGCAGCAACAATCCACCTTACCTACGAAGTTACGAGATTTCTTCAGAAAGATCACGTCTCAGTACAGAGCGGTGTTGTTAGGCTAAACATCGTGCAATTCTTGATAGTGTATCAGCGGTTTGATTCATCGATCAATTTCTGCAGTACAAAATGGCAATCCCAAGCTTTGAATTTACGCTCAACAAAACCAACGGCTCATAAACGGAATAAAGGATCTGAGAAAAGAAAAATAGGATCTCAAATTTAAAAGACTACCTAAAAAACGCAGTCGATTGAAGCATTTGCACTCAACTACAACAAACTGCAGCAGAGATTCAATCAACTGAGCGTTGTACCCAATAGAAGCTTCAGTTTAATGTAAATTGGCAGCATCTTTGGTGAAGAAGCCCATGAAATACATTGCCCATTGGCCTAAGAAATAGAAACACAAGTGAACTTTCGCTGGCCTAGCGCTATTAAGATGGGTCGTCAGCAAACCTCTGGTGGGGAAAAGAGTTAAACTTATAATCATAGAGATCTAAAAATTGCTGAGACCGTTCAAACATTATGGAACATGAAAATCCATGCTTCCAAAAACAACGTCGTCAGACAGTCAAAAAACGAACTATGCACGAATGTATAAGTTTCGACTGAAAGCTACTAGCAGAACCGTATCTGCTGCATGGGTTGATTAGAACTATATACTGATTTCGTGAGGGACTAATTACCTTGACAACTGACATTGAGTCTATGTCTCTACAGGTTTGAATTAGAAGTTGCCTGAAATTTCTATGGTGTCCAATAACTAACAAACCTGTTCAAGTATGAAATAATCAGCGTCAAATTTTTCGAGCAAAAATTTCTCCAATATGCGCAATTTATGTTGTCAAGCTAGTGGGCTGAATTAAAAAACAGTGTACCAATTACAGCTAAAGTCGAAATAATTCAGTGACAATTGCGTCAAATTGGTAGAAGCCCAAAAAACGCAATTGAAGTCTTCGATCAATTACAGCCTTTTTTTGTGTCATTAGTCAAACTGAAAATTGGATAAGAAGAAGCAATATATTTTCCCAAGCAATTCCGAAAGACTTGAATTTGTTCAGCAACACAGCGCAAGTCGATGGTCAATCTAATGTGGAGGAATTCTCAGTGCTTGGATTACAATTGACTAATATTGATGATACCCTTCAGGTGTGCAGAGGCAAAAAACAAAAATTGAAACATTGGTAACTAAAAAAGAAGATTCTGTCACCAGCTTCTTCGATACTTGGCCCCATCCGACTGTTTGTTTTGCTCAGTGTTTATACGAGAGGACTTCTGAATGGCACTTGGACTTAATAATGGACAATATTGGGACAACAAAGTGGAATGTGGTGAAGTAAAAGAAATTTTGAAGAAGAAAAAACAACTTCTAGTTGTAATTGATGCAAATGTCAACAAATGATACATCAACAAGACCGAGTTTATGTGTTTGCCAACACCTTGCACAACACAATGTGTGCAGAGGCCTATATACTTTCACATCCCAAAAATTGTGGTCAGACTTAGCGTTTTTTTGGGAAATACAGAGAAGCGCCGATGAATTATCTTTAGATGCAACGAATCGAAACGCAAGCGGCAGCCAGGGCAGTGATCTTGAAAAAATAAATGGTCGAAGAACACAAAATGAAGAGACATAGATGCAATTTTTGGCCAAAAACACTCACAAGTTCGCTATTGATGCGCGGATCCCATTGTAAAAAACAAGTGATTGTGACCAATTGAGTGACTAATTTCTAAAAACAATTGATGCTTCACCTTGGAAACTTGTAAGTGAAATGAAAAACATAGCGAACATTGGTATCGGAGAAACCAACATTGAAAAATTCAAGGGAAATGAATGTTTCAGCAGACTGGCCTGCTTGAAGTCACCAAAATGTGAAAGGCCAGCGCAAATAGACCTAATATTTGTCTCAATCTTCTTGAAGCTACTACTGCAAGATCATGTTGTCAAAAACATGAAGTCTCTGAAAGTTGAACAAAAGTTTCCACTGATAGAATAAGAAAATATCAACTGGACCTTAATTCACATAATCTAAACTTGCTATATTGAATACTACAAGCAGTTGAATTAATCCTAAAAAGAGCTCACGAACAGTCAACGCCAAGGCACTCAGCATAAAAGAAACATAATCCAGCACAAACTGTTGATCCCAGGCAAACCAAAACAAATTACGAGCAATTAAAAATTTTCTGGAGAAAGGGTGGAGCAAACACGAAAACACCAGCAAAAGCAGATTTACCCGATGACTGGTTAGGTATTTCAACAGCTCTGAAGTTTTCACTGTGGAGATTGGGAAAGAAAAAAAAATTAATTGAGTTGGCTGTAAATTTGTCTAGCTGAGAGAGCGGTAAATATAGAAGTGACATCAAAATTAGACGCAGATTGTTGTCTCAATACAATCATGCAATTTAGTGCTCGAAGAGGCAAACCAACTAAATTATTCAGACACAACAAAGAAATAGCGGAACATTTATTACAACAAGGTATTAAACGGAATTTCAACCCAACTGCAGCAACTCACTTTGGAGGATTAATGAAACGATTGCTTAGAAGCAATGCGTCCATTGTTGGTGAAACGATCAGTTACCGGTGACGTTTTTTCAACTATCAATTTCTGTATTTTGGGACAGGCATTAAATGCAAGACCAATGAATTCACTCAATTCGATATTTAAGGAATTTGACGCTTTGATCGCCAATCATTTCTCGCTGGGCAAAAGGAATGTGTTCTTTAACTTCTTACCGCGCACAGAAGAATTTGTGGATTATCAAACTCGTTCGACAAAATCAAAATTATGCAATCCTCATATGAACAAGTTTCGTTAAGGGAATTTGCCGACAATGAGTAATCGGAAACCATCTACAGCGAAAAAAAATTTTAACAAAAGCGATTTGGTTGTCCAATGAAAACGATCAGAAAAAATTCCTATAATTGGGTTACGTAACGGAAATCAGCAAGGGGTCTGACGTTGTGACTTGATAAGGGAAAATTCGAACTAATGACTAAGTCTACAGGAGACCAGTTGTGAAGCTTGCTTCTGTTCTAGCAAACGGAATTAGAGTTAACAGGCGTGGTCAATTTAGTGCTTAGAAAAACAATTAAACAAACTCTAGGGCAAATCAAGTAGTGAAGTTGAATTAACACGACGAGCAAATTTTAGTTCTACATCTTATTGAAGTCAATCTTTGTTCACTTGGTTAACATCTTTTTTCGGAACTATAATTAGGACGTGTTTCAACTGTCAAAGATGCAGTTCGGACTTGGATATCCACGTAAGTAGCACCATAAGTGAAGTTTGGAAAACTACCAAATAGCTTTCTGTCTTTTTGAACTTATTTACAATGCGTATAGAAGCGAAAAAATACTGTTTTATGTGTTTTGTGCCTGTAATTCAGCTTAGTGATTGTATTGCGTTGTTTACTTTGACTTGATGAAAACCGAACTTTCAATCCTTTTTCCTGCGAAACGAAATTTTGAGGGGTTAGTTTTTCTCATTAGTTCACTAATTGCGTTATTGAGCGATTGAGTGTACAAAAGAAAAGCACGGAGTGCGATTGATGTATCAAAGTCTCCAAAAATAGTGAACACATCGGGGATAGAAAAAATTAGCCCTAACCAGTAGCTAAGATGTAATATTCACAAATCTTTGAGCTTTTTCGGAAAATCACTTAAGAAAAATATGAAAGAAAACAGATAAAATAGCTTTTATTTGACGAATGAAAAAGCACTAGGGTAACCAACAATAGTGTTTAACAATCACTACTAATCTGGTTTTTTTTTGAGGTAACTGGCTGCAATTACATCTCATAAAAAATCCATCTGCAAAAACTGCTTTCGTTTATTTTACTTGAACAAAGATCTTGACATTAAAGCACCAAAAAACCGCTGCTACCTTTTTTTCTGCTACATTGTTCAAAAATAGTTGTTATAAGTATGATCGTTGTTCTCCTCAATTTATCCTCAATGATGTTAATTATCAATCTTGATTGTAAACTTAATAGTTCCGCTAAACCTTTGATTCCCTGTTCCAAGCAAGTATGGCTGCGAATTTCAGCAAAAATATCTAATCATTTCCTTAAACACCATTTAGTACTGCAACGAATGTTGCAACCAGAAAATTATTAGTGATTTTTTCAACCCCGACTCTCATCAATTATCATCTCTCATGCGACAATAAGCACTGAAAATTTTCTTGGAATTTTTGTTTAATCCCTGTCTTATCAAATTCCTATTAAACACTGGTTCCTAAAAATTGAGACTAATGAATTTTCCACTCGTTTATGAGTAGTCTGCTAACAAAAAAGAAAAGTGGGATTTGGAATTGACAGAATTCTCCTTGTTTGAATTGGAATTCTCCTTGAATCCTGATTTGGAATTCTCCTTGTTTGAAAACGTCAGGCTGAACCCTAGTTCAATGTCCTTTTCAACAACATCAAGCAAAAATCAACTCACCGAGTGAATAGAAACTTACAGCTTGATAAGAAACATACTTAATCTGATTAAATCTTGCCAATATCTTGAACTGGTACTTACCGTGAAAGTATCAAGATTTTTAGGAACTTAGAGTGTCTGTCAAGAGTGTATTAGCATTGCTGTCAAGAAACAAGATCTTGACAAGGTAACCAAGAAAGATAAACCTTGACATGTCAAGATAAATCAAGATGTAAATCTGTTGACCACGACAACAAAAAGACGTAAAAGAATATGAAAAATCAAACAGACTTAAAGTATATGTTCACTTTTTAGATTTTTTCAAGGATTGAATTTTTGAGTCAACAAAAACAGGCAAAAATACTTTCTAATTGGCTGCTCTCACTGGTCCAACTACACAGTGAAATGTTCTTGTCTTACCCATTGAAATGAAACTCGAAAATCTTGATAAGAAGCTTATAAAAACGTGACAAATGTTGTTAAGATCTTGGTAAAATTTTTGGCAGAAACGCCAGGATATGTACGTACATGCAAGATCTTTGCAAGAAATTAAAATAAATAAGAAAAAATTGTTAAGATCTTAGCAAGATTTTTCAAATTTTAGGGACTTGAAAACAAGAATTGATAATATTATACAAGAAATGTCGGACATTTTTTTCTTGTCGATTAATAAATATCGACATTGAGATTTTCCAGCATGATATGTGTGGTTCTTCCATCCTTCTATGTCATTCCGGGCGGGGGACTGGAAGTGTATGTATGTATATTCTGTATGTATACATTATATTGTATACGTACACGTATTAATTTTTTTGCATACTTTCTAAGGTTTGCATAACAAAAAAAGGTTTGTTTATGACGCTGATGTACATAACAAAATTAATTAAAAAACTGACAATAATGATAAGCTTGATAGCTCTCCAAAAACGCAAATAAAAAAGTTTTCTAAGTACACATGAAAAACAATGAATTCGATATAAATGCAACTCTGAACAGAAAAATTTGACACTTTTGAGGATATTGAGGCTATCAATTCACAGGATGAACTAAATTTTAGAGGTTTGCTAAAATTTTGTGATTCTCGAAATAGAAGTGGTCTTTTGCACTCATTTTTTGAAAGTTTGACCTCTAAAAGCAAACAAAAAAAATTGCGAAAATTTTCGGTAACTAGTGTTGAAATAAAGAGCGTCAACAAAAACAAAACAGCAACATATATAATTAGCCTTTGAGAGGTAAAATAGTTGAACTAGTTTTTGAAATATTACCAAAAAAGAAAAGAACCTATGGTTTACATGGTCATTTTTTTTCTCCAACAATTTGAATCAATGAAATTATGATATCCACTCGGGATCTAGTCTGTTTTACCCTCCCCCAGCTTAGTGGGCGTATCTTTTGTACGCCCCCCGGCGCACATGCTATATTTTTACTTAGTAACGTATTATGTAAAATATAGTTTGTTACTGGTATGATTTTTGAAGACAAATATTAACTTTCCTGGTATTAGGACTAATATTGTCATGTAAGAGTTAAATGTGTCTTCGACGTTAGCAACCTTAATTAATTAATTAATTTTTTTTAATATAAAAAATCGTATTTTGCTATCAATTGCTATTAATTATTTCCGCACTTTATTTGGTATTTTTTGTTAAAATTTTCTCGGAGTTCAAATGGTTTCTTTCAGAAACAAGCCAGCACCAAAAATTGCAGCAAATTGATAATGCAAACCATAGTTCTTGCGAGCATTGGATAAATCAGTGCCTAATAGTTGTTAAACTTTCTTGTATGCACCCACCACCCTAGTGATGAGCGGATTCCAATCTTGCAAGAATCTTGCAAGATGATTCAAAACTTGCAAGATTCTTGCAAGAATCTTACAAGATATCAATCAAGGCAAAAAATAAATGGGGGTAAAAATATTTTAGGAAACATCTTTGAAGCAAATTATTGATTATTAAACAAATTTTAAAACCGAATTCAATGAAAAAAATTTTAACCCGGATTCAAAATCTTGCAAGAACCTTTAAGGATTTTAAATTTTTTCAACGCTAGGCACGATTTGGAGACATTCAGAAATATGCAGTCTTTATTGTTGAGACCATGAGACTTCATCTTTAACTTTTTTTTGTTAAATAGAGGTAAAATTTTAGGCTTAAATGTTTTGAAAAGTTCTTGAGGCAGTTTGTCCAGCAGTACCCGTCCCGTGCCCACATATACGGCTCAAAAGCCGCAGTAATAACATTGGTTGCGCAATCGAAAACTAGACTGTGAATTGTCCTGAACTTCTAAACCAAGTTAAAAAGTGGGGATCTCATTAAATAAGGGCACTTTGATGGAACAACAGAATCGGTGTGAAAGTGAGAACATATGCAGACTTTTTGATCGCTATCTCTATATTGTTTAAACTGCACTTGATTTGTCGTGATCTTTGATAGCTGACACAAACATACGCGCCAATTGCACACTAATGTTGCAATTGTTGGCTGTAAACTATCGGAGCATATTCAAAAATCCTAAATGATTTCTTAATATGGCTTTGCTCTATGAACATGGAAGATGAAAAGGAAGCAAAATTTTCATTTTTTTGTATAATTTTTTATATAATTTTTTTGCCGACTTGAAATGGTAATCTTGACAAATTTTATTGATAGGGCAACTATTTTCCCAACAAATAAACAGATATTTTAAATCTGCGAGATCTAGTAAGAAAACTAATCATCCATTTGATACGAACTTTTTGCCTGTTTTCAAAATTGAAAATCAGCAACTATATTTTTCGACTTTATCCGCATTTGTCTGTCAAATAATTATTTTCATTTATTTCCATTAAAAATACATAATTGTAATTAATTTCAGCAAAGACCACATGAGCGGAAACTTCAATTATTTTCATGGAAGTGAAATGTCTCTGAGTGAAAAATCTGGATAATAATGTAAAAAACTAATACCATTTTATCCGTTTTCTTATTGCCGTCGATTTTTTCTCGGGAGCATGTCTTGTGCTTTGATATGTTTTGTTCTTTGTTTTTTTTAATAACGAATTCTTTTACTTAACAGATTTGAGAAATTTTGTATTTTTTAATAACCACAAGTCAAGTAATACCACGAACCATCAATTCTCAAATTTATGTTAACAATCCAAATAAAATTGCAGTAAAGCAGAATCTATTTCGTCAAGTATCCCATAATGCTGGAGACAATGACAACTGCATGATAATAGGTATTAGTATTGGACAGTTGACTTAATTTTCAGCATAAATGAACAATTTTGTATGATCTGTAAAATCAATAAATGCACAACGCATACACCCATTTGCAAGATGAGCACCCGGAGGTTGATGGCAGAGTAAATCAGCGCTGAATCAGTCTAGAGACATCTTTTTCTGCATGGCTAGTATTCTGTCCATGTCACAAATTACACTGTCTGGTCTTGATTTTTAGGTAAAATTTACTGCATGAAAAAATTATGTTCAGTTTGTTTCCCGAAAGCAAAGTTTGGTTTATATGCGATTCGAAATTCCGCGTTGGGTACTTGTGATTTTATTTTGTGTAGCAAGTCAAAACCACTAAACTAAATGGGCTTTTTGGTATTTACTTATAACCTAGCTTAAGAATAAAGAACGTGTATACTACTATAGAAATTACCAGTTGTAAGCAATAAAAGTATGAGATTATGCTGCTCTGACTTAACCTCAGTGCATGAGTAATCTTCAGAATATACAAGATAAATTTAGCCTGGGCGATCTCTTTGACATCAATATAATCATAACGAAGAATATCTGCACATAATGAAACTTAAATTCTTGTGGAGATGCAATTTTTCAGAACTAAAATAAGGTTTTACTCTTGAAGTGTGCTGGTTCAGCGCAGAAAAGCTCTGAGACTCATATCCGGCCAATAAGAAACTTTCAATACTCGTTATTAATGGCTTCACGCGGCCGGTGGCTTCGTTTCAATTGCAAACTCTTGCTAAAAATGAAAATTGAAGCTCCAATTGTAACCAATTAGAGCGGACTTAGTCTTACAAGATAAGACGTTGTCTTGAAAATTTTGCAACATATCTTTTCACCTTGAAAATGCTTTTTGCAAAAAAACTTATTCAATGATAAGCTCTAATTCTTGATGCTCGCTCCATTGATACACTGAAGGTTTGTTTTCTTTTTCGTACTTCAAAGTCTCAGCAAAAACTTAAATTTTTTTTAAACAAAAATACGCTCTCTAAAAAGCATGCACTATTTAATGCTCGCAAAATCTGTTCAATTGGCTTTATAAATGTGACGTCTTAAACTTTCATCACCTTTAATTAAAAGAGTAATTAATGAATTTTGAACAAAAATTATCCAAATTTGATGGTCCGTTGAGTCCCCAATTTCTTGATAGGGCGGTACCTGAGCGCATTATGTTAATTAGGGATGTCTGGATATTCTAATCAGGTTCATGTTTGCTTCGAGTGCGAAGTTCAATCAAATTTATGATATCAAAGTATCATTATTATGATCATCATCTATACAGCTATCAATTTATCATTCTCTCTAAAATCATTTCTGAAATTATTTCATGCTGACAAACTTTGGAGTTGTTTGTCGCCGAGCATAGCGATCCTGTGAAAGAGTTTTAACTTAATACTCACCAGGTTAGCGTTGTTCAATTTTTAAGATCTCTCTTCTTTTCCCCAGAGCAAAAATGATTGCAGAAAATTGATCGTGTAAGATCCGATAGCCGTCATATCAAAATGTTTATCGTGAAAGCTGTTATCAGTTCTAAAAGCAATAAAAATCTTATACATTTTACGCCTTATACATTTTTTTATCGTGAAAGAACCGAGAACTAAAGTGTGTTACATATTAAAATCTAATATTGGCAATGCTTATATATCTGATAAGTGTTTATAAGACAACTTTCTCGGCGATAAAATAGATAGGAAAACAGTAGATCCAAAACAACATCAAAAATGAAATTATTTCAATCGCAAATAGGACAATCGGAGTTAACCCGGGCCGAGGATTTTGCCCAAAAATAACGGGACAGAACGCTGTTATGGTAGAGCGTATAACATCGTGATATATTTTTCGGTTGTGATAGATTTATATCAAGTCCCACGGTCCCACTAAGGCATGATCATGGCTATCAGCCAATGAGAGTTGAGAATGATTTTCGTTCTATATGTCCTAATTTTAGAGTTTTTAATCAGTCCTAATAGGGAGAAAACTATTATGTTTGGAAATTTGTCGAGGAAAATGTTTGAAAAATGGCTAAAAATACTAACTGAGCTTATTTTTCACATTTTTTGGCCTTTTTAAAATCTAGCATTATCAGCTGGCTAATCGAAAAGATTGTCAGTGCAGAAAAAATTTTCTTGAAACTTCCACCCGATAAGATTTTAAGAAATTTATGACACTGTTGAAAAAAGGCAACAACGATAACCAAAATTCGAGTTCCAGTCTACAGTGGGAGATCAGTGACACTACGAAACGAATGAAGCAGAGCTGAATTGAATTAACAATTAACAGCATTAGTTACTTTTTACTATTACTTTCAATTAATTCAAGCTCCAATTTAAAAGATCTGTATAAAAACTTTTGCAATTGCGTGATTCGTTCTATTGTTGCTACGCTTTCTCACCAGTGATGATAGGGAAGTTAATCGCGCCCTGCTTAGTACGATTGTTGAATTTAATCTTTAGACAAATTATCAAAAAATTTCAAAATTAGATAATTTGACATAAGCTGCTTTTGCCAGGCTTGAATTGAAGGATTAGAACCTATTTTCTCCTCATATTACTTTTCTGCCCTTAAAAACGAAAAAAATAGGCTGAAAAAAAGAATCACAGGTGTTGGAGTAGCATAGTTGAAATAGTTCAAAGCAACAAATGATAAGGTATCATGTCTTTTAGTTGTTGATTTTTGAAATGCCAATGAAATAAAGTTTGTTTTTTATTTTATACAGACCTCTTGTTTTGTGTATTGGGCCACTTCTTATGTTCCTTAAATGAAATTTGATTCCTTGATTTTTATTTATACGAAAAAAAAACACATTGTTCGCACTCAATTCAGTAGCATTTATTTGGTACCTACTGAAAGAAAGCAATAAAAAAATAAAAAAAGAGAAAAATGCTACAGTTCAATCCCTGTCGGCCCACTTTGTCCATGTGTGCTCAACTGCAGATAAAAGTTATGTTGCAATCTTTTTGTTGAAAAGTTTTTTTACAGAATTAAACTACTTTCAAATAGTCAATTTGAGTTAACTAAAATCTCATGAAAATGAATTAAAACAAGATCTCTAAACACTTTATTGAACATGGTGTTATCAAAATAAATCAATAAAGCGCGTGAAATATAAGAGAAAATTAGCTCGTTGAAGATTTCCAGGATAAAATTTTTTGTTATTCTTATCTTTAGAAGAAAGGGCAGGCTGCTGCATTATTTGACGAAGCGGTGTAAGAGCTGTCGGAATTTTTATGAACTTCTCATTAATTTCAAAAGCTATTTTCGCTTAATTTTAGTCAAAATTTTTTTTAATGTATTTGTTTTAGTTGAGTTTTACTCTTTGGTAAACTGCGTTTGTTTGCTGAGGCTATTTTGTAATGGCTGTTTAAAATCATGTGCAGTTGTTTTCAATTTCTTGGTAGAAGAAGTCAATTTCCTGAACAATAATTCCTCTCGGTTTTCTTAAGACATGCATTTCTGCCCAAGTTTTTGTTCCTCTCTATTCAAAAAAGTGTTTCTCTCTTTTTTGAAAATAATCGAGAGATGTTGAATTTTAGTTTTCGCTTCTCAAGAAATTAGGGCCACAAAATTTTTAAAAGCAGTCAATTTAAATTTTTGTGCTGTTTGACTTTGGTTCAATTTTAATGTGAAGCTAATTGCTAAAAGTCGTATTTTAAACCATAAACAATCATTAAAATTTAGTTTTTATAATTCACTTTTGAACTTAATGCTACGCTCAGCTACATAGATTAATTTAAAATAAACTACAAAGATATGTAAACCACCTTATAAGAGTACGTATGTTAGCATTGTAACAGTTCGAGAAAACGTGCTTTTTTAGAAGAACTGAAACAACCACACACTTGATGCTAAAATGACCGAAACAAGCGAAAAAGAGAATCTGATTCGAGAGAAGAAAGACGAACCAATCAGCTACTTACCCTCGGCAGCAAAGTTCTCAGACACTTTTTTCGTATCAGAATTAATAGAAGAAATTGGTTTCGGAAAGTATCAAGCTATGGTCATTTTCACAACATTCATGGGCTACTTCGGCAAACATGCCCTGCTGGACATGATGCCAGTGCTATCCACCAGACTGTACGTCGAGCTGGACTGGACTCCGGAGCTGGAATCAGCTCTGGGTTCCACAACCTTTATCGGGTTGACATTTAGTTATTTACTGGCCGGAGTGCAGGCAAATAGGCTGGGCCGGAAAACGAGCAGCATCGTCGGATCTGTTTGGACGGTCTTCTGGAGTATTTTATGCAGTATTGCATGGAATGTTGAGTCGTTGCTTGCGTTTCGATTACTGGCATCGTTAGGATCCGGTAAGAGCCGAAAAAATCCTTTGGACCTTTTTTCACTTTTGGCCAAAATTTTTATTATATAAAACTGGTGCTGCTCAACGAAAGATAGGTGGATGTATCCAGAACGGGCCGTTAAAAACGTGTGTTATAAATTTTTTGCACATATCAACTTACATCACTTGTAGATAAGGGCAAAGGAGAACCTAAAAAACTTGATAAAACTCAAACTATTATCATATCTGATACAAGAGGGAAAGCCCAGCTATTTTTGATCTTAAAACTGACAAATAATAATAATTAATAATAATAATTTTGGTTCCTGCGGCAGCGGAACAGCATTAGGCGACTTCGGCCTGTTCTCAGCTGCCCTTTTTCTTATTATCCCCCAAATTTCAGACTGTTCATTTTATTTCAGCATTGCTCTTTTTTTGGTGAATATGGCCACTTTTTTGCGTCTGAAATTTACACGTGGTATCATCATTGCAGCCAAAATTGGTCAAGCTATCTCGCCAAACGCTTCAAAAAATGCTTTCTGAAAAAAACTGTTGCCTCGGAAGTTTTGATTACTTTTTTTGAAATGTGAACGAGACGACTGCCTAAGATAGTTAGAAAAATGCTGAAAATTGAAAATTTCTTGTACTTGATTATCATCCACAAAAACAAGCAAGTCTATTACGTTGGAAATCCTGCAAACTCAACAGAGTCCGCATTTGCGAACACGAGTGTCAATATTTTGTCACCCAGTCTCGCGTAGGATAAAAATGGTTAAATCGTGGACAACAATGGCAAGAAAAGCTGCTGACAATTGTTACAAAATTCCGTCATTTTTCTCGAAAAATCACGTTCTTATGTCTCAAATGTCCGCAATTTGCCAGCAGGGGTATCGTATGCACAGCATTTAAATTATAATTTATATTCAAAACTTTGGCGGAATAATATTATAATAACCCCTCACTTCATTTTGAAAAGAATTTCTAATTATATCTCACTTTCTCTCCTTTCTTGAGTTTCAAAAACCTGGACGGATTAAGCGAATAATCATCCCTCACTTTAAGTTCAACCTACTTTAAGTTAAATATTTTAAACTAATTTAGGTTCAAAACATAGACGGAATAAAATTAAAAATACCCCACACTGCATTTTAATAAGAAGAAACAATTATATACAACCTTTTTTCTCCTTAAGTTAGCTTTAGAACACTTGGGCGGAAAGAACTTACGTTACCACGGATGTTCGTGACTCAAATGTCCGGACAGAAGTGACAAATAGTTGTCCGCCTTTCTCGCTTGTCATCAAATTCCGCAATTGCAGACATCTATGACAATTTCTTTCGATTTTGAGCAAATTTGAACTATTTTCCCTACGTTGGTAAGAGTGTTACATGTGGTCAGGTGAAGGTTTTTCCTCAAGGTCAAATGTAACTTGTTTGTGATTCCGATTTGCCGATTGCCGCAAATAGCATTATCTGAAAATATTAAGTGATGTAGTTTGTAAAGACTGATTTCGTGGGGTGAATCATACTTGCTGTGATAATAGCGCGGTTTGTAAAAACCAGATCAAATCATGAATTAACGTTACAGCTGACTCACGGGATATAAAGTGAAGAGAAGATTGCTTGGTACATTATACGAACAAAATATAAACGTTGTTATATCAGTCGCAGGAATATATAGCAATGCGAACGAATAATTTGCCGGGCAAATCTAGTAAACACATTTAAATCAGATATAATGAATCATAATTTGAACTAAATCTCAGCTTTAGAACTACATGGATATTAAGAATTTGACTAAGAGTTCAAATTATATGTTTGTTTTTTTTCCGATGTAATGTTTCTGAAAATTTTAAATTGCATGTAAATGGCGTTTTTTTCATTTTCTAGAAGAGAATTGAAATTGCTTTGAAAAAAGTCTGTGAATATAAACAAACATAATCAACAAACGATCAAAAGATCAACACTAGTTACAAATATATTTATTTAAACGCTTTAAACACTGCACAGGAAATTTGACAATGAATTGCTTTTACTATAATTAGCACAATACTGGTCAAAACAGAACCCTTAGTTAAGTTCAATTTCTCCTTAATTTTAGACCAATGGATTTCACTCAAGGAAATTTGAGCTACACTTACGCTAATCCGTCAGTGTTGTCCACGGAGTACTTTTGTGGACAATACTAACAATACAATGGATTTAAGAGAGCATGGAAAAGCGATTCTAATTTCCTTAACTCTAAAGTGCTTTATTCAAGCAAAAATGCGTTAAATGCGCTAACATATAATTGGAATATTCTCCCATAATTGAGGTTCATTTAAGTAGTCAAGGGCGACTGATTAAAATTTCAACCAGATGAGTTCAAAATCCTTATTGCGATAAACCCAAATATAGTGTTATTTGAACCAGGAGAAAATTTTGACTCATAGAATTGGATTTGAATAATGAAATGATAATCGACTTCATTTAAGTAGT
Source organism: Convolutriloba macropyga (assembly GCF_964194025.1). NCBI lineage: Eukaryota > Metazoa > Xenacoelomorpha > Acoela > Convolutidae > Convolutriloba > Convolutriloba macropyga. Next base: position 50,151 of record NW_027451540.1, read on the forward strand.
AAAATTAATAATTTAAATTAAAAATATTCACGAATTAAAAGCTGGTTTTGGGGGATTTGTGAAATTACAAACTGAAATTTATTTTTTGAGGATCTCACTAGTGTTAATTGTTACCACTCCAGCTATTGTATCAAACTCTAAGTAAAAACTACGAAAAACTCTTCTCCGGAATCCAAAATCTTTTTTTAAATAAAGGCTAATTTGTGAAATTAATTACCTCCTCTTTTATTAGAAAGAAAGGGAAAAGTTTCTGGAATTAGTAATTGCACAAGTTTGCCCCAATCTATTTCACAGGCCTAACTGTATTAAACTCTAAATGAAAAATGAGAAAAGACTCTTCTCTGAAACCTTAAACCATTTTTTAATGAATGATAATTTGTTAAATAATTAGCTCCCCTTTTAGTGGAAAGGAAGGCAAAAATTTTGGAAGTTAAATATTTGCACAAATTTCCCCCAAAACTGTTTTCCAAAAAGAGAAACACTCAATTGATATCCAATTGTTTATGCGCAATTACCAACTGTTGCTTTATAGCAGACTATATAAAATCAGTACGTTTTCCGGTGGAGCTGGGGGCCCTAGAGTTATATGCCCACCAAGCTGGTTGGGAGAGTGAACTGGGACAGAGTAGATTTGCGTAATCATATCCTTGCGTGTCTTTTCACTTACCTGCAGTAAATAAAGCAGAATGTGAAAATAAATGATGCAAATTATGGGTTCTTTTTACGCAGTTTGTGGAATCTGATTACGCAAATCGGGGAATTCAATCACTCAAATGGTGAAATCTAATTGTTCAAACCGTCAAGTCTACTTACATTTCCCGGGATGACCACCATAACAGAAACTTACTTATCATAAAACGTCATATATGGATTTTATGGAAACTTACTAAACATAATAATAATAATAATAATGAATTTTTCTGAATGATCAAATACAGACATTATACAAAACAACTTCTTTCGTAACATCAAATTGTGATCATTCGAGAGAGAGCACCAAAAAGGCCGTTGGCCTGTCAAGTGGTGCCTCCAGAGCAAAATACGAACTAGCTAGTGTAAAGACTGACTGCATATTCAAGTTTTAATATATATAGGAATTGTCAACTAAGCCTATTTTTTTTTTCACCAAAATGCATTCAATAATTCTTTATTTAGTAAAATATAATTATCTCGAAACATATGTAAGAAACATTCCGTTCCTTCTGTTTTTAAATTTACAATTTCTTGAATAAATGAAAAATCAAGTCTTGCGATTATGTTGAAAAGATTTCTTACACGTTCAGTTATTGATTTTCTTACATGTGTAGTGTTTTTGTTTATTGTTTTCAATTTCTTAATTCTATGTTCTGTTGAAAGTACTGCATTCAATTCGTTATCCGATATTATTCGCGTTTTTAAATTTTTTGCTTCTGACATACTTATGTTTTTTACTAGTTGTTTCAATAGCTCATATACATGGAGCTCAAAAACTGAGAAGATTTTGAAGTTCAGCCTAATTTCTGACAAATCAACCCCCTTTTTTAATGAGAAAATTAACCGTAATATCCTGTTTTGTGCCCAATCAATTTTCTTAAGATCTGTCTTGTTGCCACAGCCGTAAACTAAGACACCATATTGCACAATGGGCTGGACATAAGTTTTATATAACTTCACAAGTGTTGGTCGTCGAAAAAATTTTTTGAATTGGAACATAGCGGCTGAGACTTGAGTCAATTTGATCTTAACTTGTTCCTTAAAGTTTAGCTGGTTGTCTAAATAAACCCCTAAATATTTCAAATTTTCACTAATCTTCAATTTGTGGTTAGGTACTTCTAGATGATCACATGTGTTCTTTTCATTGGTCATCATTA
>NW_027451541.1:0-18714 GCF_964194025.1 Convolutriloba macropyga
ATGTGTGTGTGTGTATGTGTGTGAGTGCATGGTTGGATCTATGTGTGTGTGCCTGTATGTGCCGAAACAGTTTGCTATGCTTTTTCAAGGCAAGAAACAATATAAAATGGGTTCTCTTTGTTTAAGAAAGAATTGTTGGCAGCTCATCTGAGAAAATTGCTTTAGCTCATTGTGTGTGTTGACATTCAATAGTGTGAAAAACCATTTTTTCTACCAACAAGATTTTTCTTTAATTGTGGCCAAGACAAAAAAACACTTTTTCAAATAATTGTGAAACGATCAGAAATCGCGTTTTTGTAAGCTTTATTCATAATTTTTTAATGCTCTTAACCAAATTTTGCAGCTTCTATCGTAGCCTGTGGTCTTTCGTATGCAATCTTTTGCTTGGTGGGTTTTTTTACCCCCTTGACTTTTAGTCCTCAAAAACCAATTAAACAAGCAAAAAATAAAACCTGGAGGGCATTCAGTTTTCTTAGAGCCTTAAAGTTTACTATTCTTGAAGCATGCAATCCACCGAAACAACCTGAGAGACATAATTTTATGATTAGAAGGGCGGTTTTTAAAGCTTGAACCCCTCATCAATCATCGCCCCACTTACCAGCTTAACTCCTCTTCCCCTCACCATCTCCCACTGGTGACCTCTAACTTCTCGATAGCAAAACCATTAGCTCCGGGTTATTTCTGAAAAAAATCTGTTTAATTTGTTTGCCTGGACACTTATTCTCAGTTGTAACTTCACTGCTAAAAATCGAAAATATTTCAAAAATTCGCCGCGCATGTTTTATAGAAAGTAGATTGATCTTGATTTATATTCAAAACAAAAGTACTAGAAGTAAATGAGAGATGCCGCAGTGGAGGGAGAAGTGCATGACATGCAGGAGATAAGAGGTTCGAACCCATGTAGGCGCGGTGATAAGCGATGACTTTTTGTAATTTCACCGCAAAATAATGTTCGAAATTTGCGGTGAAAAAAAAACAACTTTTCGTCGCTTATCTTACATATTTTACCGATTTTTCCTCGACCCGGGTATAAGTAAAGCCAAATAAAAGTGACCCTACCTTCAATTGAGAGCTTCTGAGCCATTAAACTGTAGACTTGTTAGTAAGTCTTTATTCTAGGAATATGGTAACACGTAAACTTTTAACCTAAGATCAATAAAAGCGGATACCTCACACAATAAGTGGAAATTGGAGCGAGATAAAAAAAACTCAAGGATCAGTGCCGCAGAAAATGTGGTCAAATCGGCAGTGTTGAACTCAAGGAGTTGTGCAAAGTGTGGACTTTGGCTCAGATTCAGAAACGAAGATCAAGAGCGCGAGATACTAAATCAGTGTAAAGTTGAGGAGATCATTCAAAGACGTGTTCTGATTACTAACTGAGTAGTCTGAAGCAAGTTCTCTTTTTGAAGACACCCAAGAAGTCACGGCATGGCAACGAGTTGGAATTTGAATCGGAGCAGCTTAAGACCTTATATCATTTTACTCATCATAAATTAGGCGTTAAATGCAGAATTGTGATCCCAGGAAGCAAAATGGATTTGTTGGGATACAACAAGTCATTGCTATAGTAGATAGCAAGATGTATATTTTTACTAGATGACGAACGGCGCAGCAATATTCCATGCAGCAAAGATCAGAAGTTTGAGATTTCGGGATCAGCTGGACAAAAATCACAACACTGATGCTAGTGATCTCTAAGTCTAAACTTTGATGGGATTATTATCAGTTATTCTTAATCAGACTGTCTTCACGATTAACAGAGATGCAGAAGCCACTAGCTTGAGTTCAAAGCACCGGAAATAATTTTTGTGGGTGGTGATGATGGATGTTGTCCATGTGATGGGAGGTGTCCAGATGAAGATGGATGCCGGGAAGCTATGTCGTATTCAGCAATCTGATAATTTCAATGAATCTCAGTCAAAGGATACTTTCCCCGTGAGAACAAAAGAACATCGGTTACGTTAACTAAATAAAAAATCTTGTCTCTAGAAAGCAGACAAACATTTTCCCAAAGATTTATCAAATTTTCGCCTCAAACAGGTCTGCATCGGAAGTAGGAAAGATCTAGCAAGAATTTTAGCGACAAGATACATACGACAACTTTTAATTTTAAATAGAGTCGACACAATCAACAATCCGCCCCTAAGCAATACCAAAGTGATCAGTGCAAAAAAGTCTGACATAGTGCACTCATTATAGTTTTACTTTCTTAGTAGTTCAATCGTTTGGCAAACTGAGGATTAAAAAAAATAAGGGCAAGTCAGGTTCAACAAGGATTGCTACAAGCTGGCAAAAAGCGAGAGGTTTTGAAAAGATTCATTCCCGAAAAAATGAATCAAAGCTCAATACCGTCAGGCAGTGGAGCGCCGCAAAACAGGTGACAATTTTGCACAGTCCCATCAGACGCACGAAAATAATTTTTCACTTCTAGTTTCACTTTGTTGACGATTAAATGGACTTGTTCTGTCTTAAGGGGGGAGTGACACTGAATGACAAGGGAACGAGGCAGCTGTTTAGTAAAATCTAAATCTATTTTTACGATTCAAGATTTAAAACCTAAATATTTCAGCATTCTTCAGAATCAAACTTCTGGGGGCGAGACGAGATGGTTACCTTGTAAGATCTAGCAAGATTCTTGCAAAAGATTGTTATTTTATAATCTCTCACAAATTTTTTGAAGGTGTTTATCTTGTAAGACTCTTGCAAGTTTGTTCAGGTTGAGCTGCTTTCCCATTGGTTAGTTTGTGTGAATTATTCTTCATTAATTGTTCCGACCCTCTTGAGGGGGGAGGAACTATATACTCAACTGGGTTTTTTTTTGTTCCGTGAATTTTCGCCGCTCGATATATTCATCGTAGATAGTTGAGACTGGTATCATTAGAAAGCTCATCCAGCGTAGAATATGGAATTAAAAAGATTTTTTTAATTTTCGATTTCTACAGAGAGTTATCGCGGTTTAAAGTTCTGAGAAAAGAAGAGTGAATTCACGTTGTTTTTATTCACATTTTCCGGAATTTTTGCCTAAATTTTCGTCAATTTTGCTAAAATTTGTTATAATTTTTAAAAATAGTGTCGTTGATTTTATTTTTGAAGACGAACAAGCATTGTTGATTGTTTTGATTTAAATTTTTTGGTCAAAAAATCTGGATAAACATTTCAAAATTTAGACTTTTTCATCAAAAACAGCACGAAATAAGCTAATTTAGTCCACTTTGATTAAATTTGCCGACAGTACATCCCCAAACAACACTCAAAAAATCTTTGTAGACTCAGAGGGGGGCTATTTCTACTTCAGAGTCCGCTGAGAGTGCACTGTAATTAAAACCTTGCCGTTTTTTGCCAACTTTACTCGTTGATTATCAAAAATGCAGAATTTATTTTGAGTTTTCAACTAACAAATTATCTATATCTACAACATTCGAAAAGTCAGTTATTCCTAAGGGACAATAAGTATTATTAGGGCTTGTTTTTGGCCATTCTAGGACTGTTACAATCCAAAAAAAATCAGGTTTTAATCAGTCGGTCTTTTTTTTAAAAAAAAAGACTTTTTTTAATAATAAAAAACAGAAAATATCAAATCAAAGCTCAGGAGTGATAGGTCCAACCGATTTGCTTGTTAAGCAGCTCCAAGTTAATGCATTAAGTTTTTCAATTGAAAAATTATGGTCGTTTCTTTTTTTAAAAATAATTGACCTTTCAATAAATAATGGCTTAATTAACTTTTTCTCTACTTTTTTTCTTAATTTGTACAACTTCCTGCTTAATGTCAGCAAAAAAAACGACCGCTTCTTCTTTCTACTTATTTAACATTTATTCTCAGTTGCAGTTTTAAGCCTGAAATTATTGTTTTCTGGCTTTGATACCACAAGATTTCAGATTTTTTTGTTTTGATATTTGCAGGTTTTTCACGTTTTCTAATTTTGTCACATTATCACATTTTTGACGGTTCTCATGTAACCTCATTAGCATTCAGAATAAGGCACAATTGAACATATTAAAATTCTGAAAGATATACATCATCGTTTTAACGGCCTCGACGCCTTTTTCTTGAAGAAATCAATTGAATTTTTTAATTTTGTCCCTAACTGTCATTTATACTTTGTCATTTCGGTCGTATGAAATTTCCTGTATAGTGATAGCTTTCATTGGCTTTTCATAGAAGAGTAGAAGAACCAATATTCTGATACTAGTAGATAGCTGATGGCTTTCATGACGATCAAAACAATCGTTTTCCAAAATTAAAAAAAAAAATTTTTTTTCAACTTCGCAATTTTGTTCTTTTTATGTTTCTTTTTGTTACCTAATCTCGTTAGTTAACTACAGGTCAAATATAACAATATGGGTGTCAAAGGAATAAGAGGGATTGGTGTCCCAAAATCTTTTAAAGAATTTGTTATGACCTTACTGGCTTCGACACCGGTTTTTCACAAAAAAAAGTAAACTAATGTGATTTTTGTCATATTTGACGTTCTTTTTGTAGATGCAGGAAATATTCTGGATAATTACAGGTCTCGAGGGCTTTTTTTGAATAAACGACCCTATTTAATTAGCTCTTTTTGTTATTAATGCCTTTCATGTCATTAAATGTAATTTTGTTTCGAAAAAAAAATTACATACTTTAGCACTTCGCTTTTTTGTCTGCTTGTTACCTAGTCTTACTAATGAATAGCCACGTACTAAATTATAGCTGTTTGAAGAAGGCGCAATCAAATGTATTTTGAGTGCCAAAAATTGGCTTGACGGTTTTGACAGCGTTTTCTGGCAAGTTTCAATTGAAATTTTGTTTGTTCTTTGTTGTTCTTTTTAGCCGCTTTAAAAAATGAATAAGGACAGGTCCTAATGCCCTTCTATAGAAGTAGTGGAAATCGTAAATTTGTTGTAATATTAATTGATTCCTAATGGTATTTATTACTTTGAAGTTAACTGTTTCAAAAAAATAAGTTAATTTTTTTACTTTACTGTTTTTGTTCTTTCTTGTATAATTGTTACCAAACCTTTTTATGGACTGGTCGCATATGTTTTCTGGGGATTTATAAGTTATTTTTGTTTATTTTTGGGTTTATCTGACGGTATGTTGATTTTGTTATTAATTTTAGTTTTTAAGAGGGACATAAATTTTTTGATGTAATTAATGTTTGTTGTTGTTGTTGTTTGATTTTGCTTTTCGTCTTGACTCGCTTTCTTAATATTGACATATTACAGCAATCTAATGCATCAACTTTTACTCCACTGAGTTATTTGCTTTGGAGGCTATCTTATCGTTGATATAGAATTTTTTGAAAAAGACTTGGGCTTTTTTGGGAATCGCAAAAAATAATATTTGGGTTCTTCTATCTGTTCCTCATTTGGTAGACAATTATGCCAAATTTGTGGATGGGCGGGGTCGGAACCTTATGTGCCATCGCACATTACCGAGCCGCCTTGTTCTATTAATACTAGAGAATTGTTAGCGCGTATTTGAGTGATTTTTATGTATTTATTTGTTTGAAAATTGACAAGGAAGATAATAAACTCAAATTTCTTTTCCAAAAATGTGAATTAAGTCAATACACTTTTTTATCATATTATTTTGATTGAGCTGGTCTGAACCAAATGCTTCTTTAATAGTTTTTAATTTAGATAAATTTTTATGACACTCAATGACGACTCAATAGACGAACACAATGAAACAATTATATGCTTCCTGGTTATTACTGGGCGTCAATGCATTTATCACAAAAATGTGCACATTTTTGGGCTTCGATTTCACATTATTAAAAGCCAAAAATGCACTGCATTTTGTTATAAGTCGACTATTTTCAAATTTGTTTATGCGTTGCAAGAATTGTGTGAATGATTGTAATTGAATGTTTATCTTGTAAGAATCTTGTATGACGAATGTTTATTTTGTAAGAATCTTGTAAGACGAAAGTTTATCTTGTACGAAACTTGTAAGACGAATGCTTATTCTGTCAGAAACTTTTGTAAGACGATGCACGCTCTTGTTAGATTCTGACAGAATCTTGCATGATCTTACAAGATAACCAACACCAGTTTACTCGGATTAGCTTTAACAAAAATTTTCAAAGAGAAATGCACTATTTTTCTCACTTCTAGGAAAAAAGGAATATTGGATGCTAGGTTTTTTCTAGCCAGAAATTTTCTAGTCTTACATTTTTTTGGCAGTGAAGTCGGACTTATTTTTTGGAAAGGGACTCTGGACTTCGCATTTCTCTGAGAACAGATTTGAATCTTGCTTTCTGTACGCCACAGCCCTCCAGAACTCAACAAGAGAGATCTTTTTATCAACCTTATAGGACTCTTTCCGATCAACCCTTTTAAATCTTTTCGTTTTATTTCTGAATCAGGATTGGTCTCTGAGATCGAGGGGGAATTTACCAGTTTCTCCTACGTCAGTTGTTAAAAGTGTTTTGTATTTCTTGATCTGTAGGCATACCCTGTACTCTACTGCCAGTGAAAGTCAGCACTGGACAAGTTTAAAAACATTCTGTTGATTTGATCTTGGCCGTATACTGTTCATGTCACATTTAAACTTGACCAGGATTCAAATTATATAAGGATTAGTCACTAATATGAGCCTGCCCGCAAACTGGGCCTGATTAAATTTTAGTGTGTCATCTATCTGGAAACCTTCAAAAATACTTTAACGACGAGATTCATCGTGCTTTTTTTAGAGCAATGAGGACATATATCGAAGTACTATACAGAACTTAGATATTTGTCCTAATCGTTCTCTAAAGTAAGCAAGACGAATCTCGTTTTTAAATTAAGCTTAAAAGTTTTCACACTTAGAATTTGAATTAGTCACAAAGTTCAGTCGTTTACGCAGCAAGAGACCGCATCTACGACCACAAATCAAATCATGAGTTCTCTGACAACAAAATTTGTTTAAAAATATGTCTTGTTGAAAATGCTTCGTCACGCAACTTGAGCAGGAAACAGATTCTCAAATGGATTACTTTAGTTCTGGTCTATTTCTCAAAAGAATTCTTTTCAGAAATTTTTCACATTTTAGAATCTAACCTCTGAACCATCTGCTTCTTGCAATTGTTTGTTTCAAAATGTTAGCTTGAACGAGAATTCATCTGGTAAAAAGTCCTCGTGGTTAACAGAAAATTGACCAGCAGAGGGGAAATTTTTCAAAGTTCGAAATCACATCAGCGTACCGATCGTAAGAGGTCATTTTTTCAGTTGAGTCCAAAAGAATTAAGCTATTACTAAAGAGTGTCACAAGTACCCAATAATGTCTTAACTTGATGCCCTACAACTGATATGAACATAAAATCTTTGTGTCAAATAATTATTTGAAGGAAACCTATTAATATCTATCAGCTTTTAGTTACAACCAGATGGAACAAAAATTCCAAAAGACTTTTGTCAAGCATCAAAGCTTTCATTGCTTAGGCTGGTACGGTTTAGATTTATAATTTTCAGCTAATCTATATTGACAAGTTTAAAAAGTAAACTTTAAAATAGAACGTTAACTCCACTATACCTAAAGCTAATTGGATAATTTTATTTCTTATTGAAGCCTGTTTGGCTTCATTATATTTCAGGCTGTTTGACATTAACCATTGGGTAGAAGTTGATATCGTCAACTTTATTTCACTTCCAATCATATCATCAACTTTGTGGCAGAGGACATAGTCCACAGATTAGGTGTCCGTGATATCCTATTAGTTTTTATTTTCATAATTCAAGATGGAACATTCATAACCATTTGGGCAAGTTTTCGTTTAACAGATGATATTTTTGGCTAATTGATAAATACCGTTTTCAAAGTTATCATATTGTCAGCGCAGTTTTGTTCCGCATATATAGTTAATTGACATATAATTTATGTCTATAAAATTTATGATACAGTACTCTCTCAGGAGCTGAATTATTCACTGTTAACAACTTTTACCAAAACTGTTGAACATTTTTATTCGTAGCCCTACAGCACCTAGAAAAATATCCCCAACCTTTTGAAGACTGCAAAGCAATCTCCGCTCCTTTTTAATTTAGTAAAAAAGATAAATTATAATTCAGAAATTGAGAGTTGGTTTTGAGAAACTTTTAAGTTTATGTTGTTTGCTCTAGAGGCTAATGGTAGTGCTGGAAACGACACTTGATTACCGGGTGCCTAGAGTACCCAATGAAGCCTCTATTTGAGACGCAAAAAATGATATGACTTCAAAGGATTATTTCAAGGAGGTGTATTAAAACAAAACATGTTTGTAGTAAAGAGAACCTCAGCAGAACTCAAGAAAGAAACATTATCAGCAGCCAATAAATCATTCGTTTTGTCTTACTTCTCCCAATTCATTAATATTGAAAAGATCACAGACAAAAGAATTCATAAAACAAATTGCAAAGTGCATAGTAATATAAGTTTTTGATGTTTACAAATTTGGATAATTTTATTGTTCAACATTTTTTATGCTATCACCCTTTTTTTTGTTCAGTCAATTTTTGATTCTTGAGAACATTCAAGAATTTATGTGCTATCAAATCAAAACTCTCTTCAAAAGAAATTGTAAAACAAAGTTTTAGATTAAGAAATATGTGTGTGAAAAATGAAATGTTGAATTGGAAATGCGTACTTAGTTACAGTCATCACTATCTATTATAGCGCAGAATTGTATGTACTACTAATGTGAGGAAATAAGCTAAGCATTAGCTCTTACTGCTCGAGCTATATCGCTAAGCATTTAGCCGCCGCGCTCAGCTGAGTTTGTTGTTGTTTGCTGTTATTCTTCTGCTGCTGGGCTTAAATCTCCAACCAGTGGATTGAATCCTCGCAGAATTGGAAAAAGTGCTTCTACTAAAAATTCACTGCTTTTTATAGTGATGGATTACCCTTTTTGCCAGGTGGCATACTCTGATTGGTTGATTCAATATGTCGACATAGACTACAGCAATAGCACAGTAGGATTGCATCAGATAGCACTAAAGATGATTGAGTTTTGTATTGTATGTAGCACTGCTATATCTCACCCCAGTTTGAAGAAAATTGAAAAGTTTTTTCAGTTTGTGAAAATGACTTCTTCTCTGGTTGACCCGAATTTCTTTCTCTTCTTGTATTGCTTTGTTGCATCCAGTTATTTTGTTTTGTTGAGACATCTGCTACGGCAACAATTCAATAATCTTCAGGTACCAATGTGTGGGCAAAATCTGCCTCACCAAAAATCCATTCTAGGCAAACAAATAAAAGCAACGCTCTTTCTGGCGTTTTCAATAATAAACGAATGTAACTGACAATTAAGTTGAACATCGCAGTCCGAAATCAGAATAATAACAATTTATAACAAAAAAAACAAAGCAAGAAATTCATCCCTCCGGGGACAAAAAGAAAAAGAAAATAGTGCTAACAGTGAACGAAAGAAGAAGGTCTCACATTCTAAGGTGTGATTTTTTTTTGCTGCTCGGCGCACCAGATTTTAGATTAAGATATATGTGTGTGAATAATGAGATGTTGAATTGGAAATGTGTACTTAGTTACAGTCATCACTATCTATTATAGCGCATAATTGTATGTACTACTAATGTGAGGAAATAAGCTAAGCATTAGCTCTTACTGCTCGAGCTATATCGCTAAGCATTTAGCCGCCGCGCTCAGCTGAGCTTGTTGTTGTTTGCGGCTATTCTTCTGCTGCTGGGCTTGAATCGCCAGCCAGTGGATTGAATCCTCGCAGAATTGGAAAAAAAAGCTTCTACTAAAAATTCACTGCTTTTTATAGTGCTGTTTACACTTTTTGCCAGCTGGCATAGTCTGATTGGTTGATTCAGTATGTCGACATAGACTACAGCAATAGCACAGTAGGATTGCATCAGATAGCACTAAAAATGATTGAGTTATGTATTTTATGTATCACTGCTACAAAAGCAAACTTTTGACCAAATTCAGCTAAAATTTGGTCAAAATTCAGTCAATTCAAAAACTTAGCAGTTTTTTCGAGGTTCTCAAGGAAACAAAAATATTTTATCGTTTCTTAAACAATCTCAGTCTAGAACAAAAGTACGAAATATAGAGTTTTAGGAGAAAAAAAATCAAAGACCTTTTCTGAAAATTTTTAGACATTTTTATGTGTTTTTAACGCGTTTCTAACCCATTATAAGATAATTAATTTCACTTATTGACAGCAGCCTCATCATCTCAGCGAGCTATTATTACGTTCCCAGCTCAAATAATTGGGTGCAGTCATTTTAATAAATTCTTCATTCTGTTTGAGATCAGTGTTCATAATAAATTTTAATAACCTTCATGTTTTCGAGATCAACCCTGGTGATTGATAATTTTTAAATCTTGCAAGAATCTTGCAAGAAATCTTGCAAGGGAATGCATAGTTCTTCCATTTTGCTTGCAAGACTCTTGCAAGAATTGAATCCATCTTGCAAGATTCTTGCAAGATTTTAAGTCCATCTTGCAAGAATCTTGCAAGATTTTGAATCCATCTTGCAAGAATCTTGCAAGATTTTGAATTTATATTTACCTTTTTGTCCTGGTTACCTAGCTGCATTTTTGCTGTTGGTTGAGCTGAAATAGTTAGTCAACTGCCGGAAAATCTTCTGAAGTCAAGTTAAAACCTGACTTTTTTGAGATTTTCCAGTATGATTTTTGTGGTTTTTCAAACTTTAGCTAAATTTTCTTTAATTGTAATCCAGGATTGTTGTGGTATGTTTCCTTTTTTTTCAAACAGATTGATTCATTTCGCTTGCTTTTGCCACTTTAGCACATAACTGCCTGAATCGATATGAGGTTCACTGTAGGATATTAAATTTCGCCAACAGCAAATGGGTTGTAAAATAGAGATTTTAAAGAGATGTTGTGGTAAAATAGTGAATACTTGAGAAATTGATGTAATTGTAAACCTTTTTTTCAGTTTCCATTACTGTGCATTTTTGAAATAAAATCTCATGACTAGAAGCAAGTTGAAACGGAAAGAGTTTCTATGATTAAACTTGACGTAAATCTTCTGTTTCTTTGATGTTTTTGGGGTTCGAATTCAGTTATCTAGAGAAAATATGAAAACATTTAAGCTTTTATCAAAAACTACAGCCACTTTTGCAAATCTTTTTGACCAATATGTTCTCTCTGAAACAACTAGAACGAATTAATATAAGCAGTCAACTTCAAATCGGAAGCCATAATTTCGACTTCATAGTTGTGAAAAATTCTTGAACTCTCAATTAGTTATAAACAGAGGCTGATGAAACATAATCAAAATGTTCAGTACTGAAAAAAGACAAATTGTTCAGGGCAAACGAATTTCAGGAAAACCCTTTGTACGATATTTATAACGTAATAATATTTATAACGATATTTATATTATACCCGTATAATATAATTGCAGCAAAGTATTCTTTCGTTATTGAAGTTTGCTCAAGCTTTTTGATCGTCTGACAACTCAAATATTTTTTCCCTCTATCTTCAAATTTTAGCTAAATGACATTATTTTTTTCGTAGCAGCTTGATATAACCCAGATGTTTTTGATTGATATGGTACATCTTATGCTTTCACTAGGTGAGAACATATTGTGCCACGCAAAGTGAGCCTTCTGGCTGCTTTTTAAATTGAAATCCATTCTAATCTTAAAACTTATCTTGATACTTTAATAAATTACGTCTGCCAGTCCATGCGTCAAAAATTGTCGCATTGTTTTATTAAAAAAACGCGATGGCTGAATTTACGTTTACTAAAGGCCTTCAGCTTAGAAGCGTTTTTATTAACTTCTGCTGAAGAGATTTTACGTGTTCGATGTCAAGCAAGAAACCAACACAAACTTTGATATATAACATTCTGTTACATAACATCAACAACGAGAAGTTCAGATTAGTAAGGCTACATGAACTGCTGTTTATAGAGCTGAGTAAATGCAAATTACAAAGAAAGGTCTAAAAGGTTCATCAATTGCTCTTCTATTGTACCACAAACAACTATTATTCTTCCGAATATTTGAAAAGTGAAAATGGCGAGACCAAAACAACTAGTTCTACATAATTTTGCGTTTCTAATAATTGTAACTCAAATTGAAACTACGAAAATCTTGATATTTTCCTCCTGTTTTACAGGACATACAACCCCAACAGTCGGAATCGCTCGATCACTTTTAGCTAGAGGTCACAATGTTGAATTTTTGACAAGCGCTGATTGCTGTGATTCGAATATTTATCCATACTTACAAACGAAAGTTAAATGCACAAGCAGACCTATTACCTCAAAAGAGGGCTTCACCGCTAATAACCCGATTGAAGCTTTGGTAGAGATAAGCGAAACAGTTGCTGAAAACGGAACGTTGCTTGCTTTTGAAGAGGTCAGCAATTACTTGACTCAAAATCCTGGCTACGATGTGGTAATGGCAGATTATTTTCTCCTTGGTGGAACGTTGGCTGCGAAAAAACACAAAATTCCTGTTTTGACAAATTATATCGGCTCCTCATTTTTTCCGCTGGCTGAAGATACGACTGAAAATGAAGCTGTTTTATACTTTCCCGAATCTTTGATGCCGCAATTTGTGATTGACTTCCTCCAGTTTTTGGGTGCCTACGTTTGGCATAAAAGAACTTCAGAACACATTTCAGAAATGATCACAAAAATCGATGAAAAGTTCAACATGCCGACAAATGTGAAAAATGTTGGCTTGACATTTAATTTACCACATAGTTATCATTATTACTTTTCCACCTTTATTCATTTTGGACCAGCCGAGGTTTTTGCAGTTAAGAAAGCACACATTGCTAAGAAGACAAATGTACACTATGTTGGCTATGTTCCACATGACGAGTCTTTCGGCATTCTTGACTCAAAAGTCCTCGATTTCGTCCAAAAAGCCAAACAGCCGGTTGTTTACATGTCGCTCGGAACTGTCTTTAGGATGGATTTGGACAAGCTGCAAAGCTTCTTGAGAGATTTGTCGAATCAAAAAGAATACACAGTAATTTGGTCTGCTACGAGTTTTTATTTTGATACACTGAAACAAATGAATCTTGACAGAGATAATTTCATGTTGGTTACCAATGCAGCACAATTGGACCTGCTCTCTCATGAAAAAGTAGTGGCTTTTATGACGCATGCAGGTAAACAAACAGCCAAATTGAAAAATTAGGGTCTTAAATTTTTTCGAAATTATTATGAAAATTGTTTTTCAAATCCCCGACGTTGAACCAATGGAATTTTAACTTTTAATTTCCATGATTTAGTGTATTTTTTTGAAGTTTCCAAATTGTGGAATCGAAAAATTGAAACAGTAGAATGTTGAGTTTCAAGCGATTACAGTTTTTCATGCCCGACAAAGGCATTAATTATGGAAATTTGCTTATAAAATTTAAAAAGAAAAGCTTTTTTTCAAATTAAACAACGGGGAGAGATTAGGGGTCTTCAAGTCACAGCTAAGCAGGTATCTGGGACACAAAAGAAAACTTGAACTTAATTTTGAGGACGTGAAAAAATATTTGTGATTGACTCATCTCTCATTCATGTCATTTTAAGGTGGAAACTCTCTGACCGAAGGCATATACACTCAAACTCCAATGATTGTTTTTCCTGGCCTCGGAGATCAACCCTCGAATGCCAAAAAGTTAGTTGGTGCTGGATTGGCTTTGCCACTCAAAGAATTGACATACGCAGAAATATCTCTCAAGCTTGGAAAACTTCTAGAACCTCCAGTGTATCTCAAATTCAAGGCTGAATTGGGGAAGAGTAAAGATTACATGACGTCACTCGGAGGGTATGAAAAAGCAGCTGATATTGTTGAACAAGTTCAAAAAGGAGAGATTAAAGTTATGGAAAATCCGCCGAGGCTTTTTAATGTTGCGGAATTGCTTAGAAAACAATTTTATATGTACGTTGGAATCGCATTATTTGTATTGTTCTCATCAGTGTGGGGAATCTACGAACTTTGCTGCAAGAAATCGATGAAGGTTAAAAAAGAGTGAAAAAGATTAGTCCAAACAGCTATTCAGAAATAACTCGAAATTTGACAATTATGAAAGATGAACTTCTTCGCTTCTAAAAAGTGACCTTTTCTGTAAATCTATCTTTATCTATAAACTGGCATCAGTGTTCGCACCAATTTCAACTCATTTTTGTTTTCATATGTTAATAAATATCGAGCTCGCAAAACTGCTGGATATATAAGTTCAAGAAAATGAAAATCTTTCAAGCTCTTTAGAAAGTTATAAAAGGTTTGAACCCTAGTGGAAAGAAATTTCTTTTGGAAAGTCATACCAGGAAAAAAACTTTGCCATAATTCTGTTTGTTTTTGCGAGAAATTCATTCAAGTAGTTTGCGAGTTCAGTTTATTTTTAAAGCATAACTTACTTTGTCAATTTGCAATTGGAGCTCTAATTTCAGATGTAATTCCTAGAATTTCAATACAATAAGAAACACCTTATAAAATTTTTATACAAGGTAAAATTTGGAACTCATTTTTGTCCAACTTTAATAGTAAAAATTGTTTAGTATTTATCTTTTTTGTTCATCGTCGTAAGATCTGGGGAAAATATTTAGGACGCTCCATAGGAAAACATTTAGGACTTAAACAAAACATAAGTTTCAGTTGTTTGATTGTTTACACAAAAGTAGTAATATAGTGAGCTACACTCCCCGGGGGGGTGAGGTCCCCCATGTATTAAGATAGGGTATAGCGTATTTTTCGGGATTTGGGACCTCCCTAACGTATTAAGATAGGGAATGAATAAGCATGTATTAAGATTAGGTATAGCGGTGTTAATGTATTAAGATTAGGTATAGGTTGCATGTATTAAGATTAGGAATAGAATCTCTATGTATTAAGATTAGGAATAGAATCTCCATGTATTAAGATTGGGTATAGCCGCCATGTATTAAGATTAGTTATAGCCGCCGACATGTATTAAGATTAGTTATAGCCGCCGACATGTATTAAGATTAGTTATAGCCGCCGACATGTATTAAGATTAGTTATAGCCGCTGACATGTATTAAGATTAGTTACAGCCGCCGCAATGTATTAAGATTAGTTATAGCCGCCGACAGGTATTAAGATTAGTTATAGCCGCCGACAGGTATTAAGATTAGTTATAGCCGCCGACATGTATTAAGATTAGTTATAGCCGCTGACATGTATTAAGATTAGTTACAGCCGCCGCAATGTATTAAGATTAGTTATAGCCGCCGACATGTATTTAGATTAGTTATGGCCGTCGACATGTATTAAGATTAGTTATAGCCGTCGACATGTATTAAGATAGGGTATAGGCTCCATGTATTAAGATTAGTTATAGCTGTCGACATGTATTAAGGTTAGGTATAAGATCTAGGGTAATTTTTGCAGATTTTTTGCAGTTTTTGCAGAACTTATACAACTTTTGCAGAATTTCGGCAAAATTTTGCCTCCTTTTTTGCATTTCAAGCTAGGATTTGATCAAATACTTGATTCTGATTGGTTGAAAATACCAGTTTAAAAAATCACATGAGATGAAACAAGGCAAAGACACAGATTTCAACGTTAGCAAAAATACAATAAAAAAATAAATAAATTTGATCAACAGGTTAAAAGTTGACTAGTAATAGACAACTTTTGTCAGAGTGAACACTTTGCTAAGTGGTGCAAGTTTTTAGCATTAAAATACAATAAAAAGCTCAAAATTAAGCAAAAATGATGTCAAATAGCATAAAATCTGCTAAATCGAATCAAACTTTACAAAATTTTTACTGAAAACTGAATTAAAAAAATCACAAATTATCCTAAATGTTTTAAGATTAGGTATTGCCTACATGTATTAAGATTATGTATAGTCTACATGTATTAAGATTAGGTGTAGCCTACATGTATTAAGATTATCTATAGTCTACATGTATTAAGATTGGGTATAGTCTACATGTATTAAGATTAGGTTTAGTCTACATGTATTAGGATTAGGTATAGTCTACATATATCGAGATTAGATATAGTCTACATGTAATAAGATTAAGTATAGTCTACATGTTTTAAGTTTAGGTATAGCCTACTTGTATTAAAAATAGGTATAGCCTACATGTATTAAGATTAGGTATAGTCTACATGTAATAAGATTAGGTATAGTCTACATGTATTAAGATTAGGTATAGTCTACATGTATTAAGATTAGGTTTAGCCTACATGTATTAAGATTAGGTATAGTCTACATATAATGAGATTAGGTATTGTCTACATGTAATAAGATTAAGTATAGTCTACATGTATTAAGATTAGGTATAGTCTACATGTATTAAGATTAGGTATAGCCTACATGTATCAAGATTAGGTATAGTCTACTTGTAATAAGATTAGGTATAGTCTACATGTATTAAGATTAGGTATAGCCTACTTGTATTAAGAATAGGTATAGTCTACATGTATTAGGATTAGGTATAGTCTAAATGTATTAAGATTAGGTTTAGTCTACATGTAATAAGATTAGTATAGTCTACATGTATTAACATCAGGTATAGTCTACACGTATTAAGGATAGGTATATTCTACACGTATTAAGATTAGGAAAAGACTACATGTATTAAGATTAGGTATAGCCTACATGTATTAATTTTAGGTATAGTCTACATGTATTAAGATAGGGCATAGGCTCCATGTATTAAGATTAGGCTCCATGTATTAAGGTTGGGAATAGAATCTCCATGCATTAAGATTAGGAATAGAATCTCCATGTATTAAGATTAGTTATAGCCGTCGACATGTATTAAGATTAGTTATAGCCACCGAAATGTATTAATATTATTTATAGCCGTTGACATGTATTAAGATTAGGAATAGGGTATTTTTTGTAGAATTTTTGCAGAATTTTTTGCAAAATTTTTCTGTTTTGTTCAAAATTACGTCGTAGTAGCTGTTCGAGGTCAACAAATTGGTTAGTAATGATCGGCGCTTACTGGCTTAGCTTATTAGGATCCGCACCATCAGGGGGTTTTGCAGGGTATTTTTGCAGAACTTTTTGCAGTTTTTGCAGAAATTTTGCAGAATTCTTGCAAAATTTTGCCTCCTTTTTGCTGACTGATGAAAATTCAACAACTTCAATCAGCGTTCAACCAACTGATCCTTCAGTAATATTTGAACGTTCTAGACCTTTTGGGAATGAGATTCAAAACTTACCAGAGTATGTTGTGAGAACTCTGTTTGAATAGATTCGAGTTGGTACAATTTTGCAGCTTCATTTGTAATCGTTCTTAACGGAAAAGTTGTATGTTGATTTATACATTTTCCTGGTGATGTATTTAAACATTCTTTATAATATAATTTTTCTCATGTGAGCTTTCTTTTCTAAACCAGTTCACAAGGATATAATCAAACAAAATTTTGAATTTTGAAACTTCGTTACAAAACTTGATATTTAACGGAAATAGCATTATCAAAACTCGACATTTAACAAAAGTTTTTGATCAAAAATTTGATATTTAAGAAAAAAAACTGAGCAGAAATTTGATTTCTAAGAAAAAAACCTGTATGAAAACTCGATTTTTAAGTTGTTATAGAAAAAGAAAACTTGTCATTTTACAAATTAAAAATCTCTTCCTTTTTTGCGTTAAATTATACCGTAAACTGGTGAAAATCAGGAAAAAATTTGCGCTTCATTGTATCCAATTGGAAACTGTTTTTTGATATTTAAACAAAAAGATTGAATGAAAACTCGACATTTAACAAAAATTTCGTTGAGAAAACTCGACTTTTATTAAAATAAATTGTTCCAAAACCCAACAGTTAACAAAAATTTTTGTGAGAAAACTCGACTTTTAAAAGAATAGTTTGTTACAAAACTTGACATTTAACAGATTAGAGGTATCAATTTAAACATTTAAGAAAAAGATTGTAAAAAAAGAGAAATTTAATTTTCTTGATTTTTAAACCAAACATAAAACTGATACTATGTAAATAATTGTGATGCAATTACAAATTTATTACTTTCTAATTTCAAGATATAACAGAGAATTATCAATTAAGCCATGGCCGTCTAACAAACAGTCAACAATTTTTATCAATTCACCCTCATATTTTGAGTTTTTAAGAGATTGAATTCTGTCCAGAAAAGAAGATCCCATTGTTTGTGTGCTTACATTTCTTTGTTCAGCGCGCAGTAGATGTCTCTTGAACTTCTTTCTACTCAATCTTTTTTTAGACACACTAGGTAACTTCTCAACATATTTGTTCTCATAATTGTGTTGTACTGCTCTGTCTAACTGAGTAAAGACAAGTCCCGATTCTTCCAAAATATTGCCAAAAAATTGATGTTTATATAATGTATATAAACAATCAACTGTCTGATATAAATAGGAGAGATCTTCCAGTTTTTGAAGCAAGTCTCCGATGGAGAAAGAAATGAGAACAATGTGATATCGACAGGTTTTCAGGGGACAGAAACTGTTGTGTGAAGCAACAACATATTCACTTGTAAGAATATATGGTCTATAATCTTTGACAGATACAGATATAAACAACGCCTTTTCACAGAATTTTTTGTAAAAGTGTGGTTAAACCTGACACATAACTGCTGCCATTCTGTAATATTATTTAGTTCTTAAGAAATTGATTTCCTTATTTGAACTTAAATTCCAAATAAGGAAACTAATTTATTTATTATAAATAAAACCAAATTCAAGAAATTGATTTCCTTATTTGGAATTTGGTTTTATTTATAATAAATAAATTAGTTTCCTTATTTGGAATTTAAGTTCAAATAAGGAAATCAATTTCTTTAGAACTAAATAATATTACAGAATGG
>NW_027451542.1:0-4000 GCF_964194025.1 Convolutriloba macropyga
GCCAAAGTCTGTTTGATCTGACCAAGTGACCAAAGTCTGTTTGATCTGACCAATGGTGACCAAAGTCTGTTTGGTCTGGCCAAGGGTGGCCAACGTCCTGTTTGGTCTGACCAAGGGTGGCCGCAGTCTGTTTGGTCTGACCAATGGTGGCCAAAGTCTGTTTGGTCTGACCAATGGTGGCCAAAGTCTGTTTGGTCTGACCAATGGTGGGCAAAGTCTGTTTGATCTGAACAATGGTGGCCAAAGTCTGTTTGGTCTGGCCAAGGGTGGCCAACGTCTGTTTGCTCTGACCAAGGGTGGCCGCAGTCTGTTTGGTCTGACCAATGGTGGCCAAAGTCTGTTTGGTCTGACCAATGGTGGCCAAAGGTCTGTTTGATCTGACCAATGGTGACCAAAGTCTGTTTGGTCTGACCAATGGTGACCAAAATCTGTTTGGTCTGACCAAGGGTGGGCAAAGTCTGTTTGGTCTGAAAAATGGTGGCCGAAGTCTGTTTGGTCTGAACAATGGTGGCCAACGTCTGTTTGATCTGACCAATGGTGACCAAAGTCTGTTTGGTCTGACCAATGGAGACCAAAGTCTGTTTGGTCTGACCAAGGGTGGGCAAAGTCTGTTTGGTCTGACAAAGGGTGGCCAACGTGTGTTTGGTCTGACCAAGGGTGGCCGAAGTCTGTTTGATCTGACCAATGGTGACCAAAGTCTGTTTGATCTGACCAATGGTGACCAAAGTCTGTTTGGTCTGGCCAAGGGTGGCCAAGGTCTGTTTGGTCTGACCAAGGGTGTGCAAAGTCTGTTTGGTCTGACCAAGGGTGGCCAAAGTGTGTTTGGAATGACCAAGGGTGGCCGAAGTCTGTTTGGTCTGGCCAAGGGTGGCCAACGTCTGTTTGGTCTGACCAAGGGTGGCCGCAGTCTGTTTGGTCTGACCAATGGTGGCCAAAGTCTGACCAAGGTTGGCCAAGTCTGTTTGGAATGACCAAGGGTGGCCGAAGTCTGTTTGGTCTGACCAATTATGGCCAAAGTCTGTTTGGAATGATAAAGGGTGGCCACAGTCTGCCTGGTCTGGCTAATGGTGGCCAAAGTCTGTTTGATCTGACCAATGGTGACCAAAGTCTGTTTGGTCTGACCAAGGGTGGCCGCAGTCTGTTTGGTCTGACCAATGGTGGCCAAAGTCTGTTTGGTCTGACCAATGGTGGCCAAAGTCTGTTTGGTCTGACCAATGGTGGGCAAAGTCTGTTTGGTCTGAACAATGGTGGCCAAAGTCTGTTTGGTCTGGCCAAGGGTGGCCAACGTCTGTTTGCTCTGACCAAGGGTGGCCAAAGTCTGCCTGGTCTGGCCAATGGTGGCCAAAGTCTGTTTGATCTGACCAATGGTGACCAAAGTCTGTTTGGTCTGACCAATGGTGACCAAAATCTGTTTGGTCTGACCAAGGGTGGGCAAAGTCTGTTTGGTCTGAAAAATGGTGGCCAAAGTCTGTTTGGTCTGAACAATGGTGGCCAACGTCTGTTTGATCTGACCAATGGTGACCAAAGTCTGTTTGGTCTGACCAATGGAGACCAAAGTCTGTTTGGTCTGACCAAGGGTGGGCAAAGTCTGTTTGGTCTGACCAAGAGTGGCCAACGTGTGTTTGGTCTGACCAAGGGTGGCCGAAGTCTGTTTGATCTGACCAATGGTGACCAAAGTCTGTTTGGTCTGGCCAAGGGTGGCCAACGTCTGTTTGGTCTGACCAAGGGTGGGCAAAGTCTGTTTGGTCTGACCAAGGGTGGCCAACGTGTGTTTGGTCTGACCAAGGGTGGCCGAAGTCTGTTTGGTCTGAAAAATGGTGGCCGAAGTCTGTTTGGTCTGAACAATGGTGGCCAACGTCTGTTTGATCTGACCAATGGTGACCAAAGTCTGTTTGGTCTGACCAATGGAGACCAAAGTCTGTTTGGTCTGACTAAGGGTGGGCAAAGTCTGTTTGGTCTGACCAAGGATGGCCAAAGTGCTTTGGTCTGACCAAGGGTGGCCGAAGTCTGTTTGATCTGACCAATGATGACCAAAGTCTGTTTGATCTGACCAATGTTGACCAAAGTCTGTCAGGTCTGGCCAAGGGTGGCCAACGTCTGTTTTGTCTGACCAAGGGTGGTCGCAGTCTGTTTGGTCTGACCAATGGTGGCCAAAGTCTGTTTGGTCTGACCAATGGTGGCCAAAGTCTGTTTGGTCTGACCAATGGTGGGCAAAGTCTGTTTGGTCTGAACAATGGTGGCCAAAGTCTGCCTGGTCTGGCCAATGGTGGCCAAAGTGTTTGATCTGACCAATGGTGACCAAAGTCTGTTTGGTCTGACCAATGAGGACAAAAGTCTGTTTGGTCTGACCAAGGGTGGGCAAAGTCTGTTTGGTCTGACCAAGGGTGGCCAACGTGTGTTTGGTCTGACCAAGGGTGGCCGAAGTCTGTTTGGTCTGAAAAACGGTGGCCGAAGTCTGTTTGGTCTGAACAATGGTGGCCAACGTCTGTTCGGTCTGACCAAGGGTGGCCAACGCCTGTTTGGTCTGACCAAGGGTGGCCGAAGTCTGTTTGGTCTGACCAATTATGGCCAAAGTCTATTTGGAATGACAAAGGGTGGCCAGAGTCTGTGAGTGGTCAGAGTCTGCTTGCTCTGACCAAAATATAATATCTTTGCTCTCTTCTTTCTTGCTGCTCCAGTTTGTCTGCCTAAAGAAAAAATTGAGAGGCAGTAAAACGAAGTTTAGAACAAGTAAGTTTACAAAACAATTAAAGCGAGTTTAAGCACTCAGTTCATTGCCAGTTTATTTTGCGATATCGCCAAAAGAGTCAATCAAGAAACTAAGACAGTGAGCCATCAAGTGCTGGAGACCATGCTGAGTGTATCTTAGATGACACTTGTCACGTCCTATAATGTCAAAATCGTTTTTCTTGACCAATTTTGGACTCTTATAGCGGTCTTTCAGATTTTCCGCGAGAAAAATGTTATTTTTCTCGCGCAGCTTTTCATCGAAGTCAGCTCGTGGCAAAAAGCCACTGAAGCGTATTATTCGAGGATGCAGAGCACGGATAACAAACTGAGAATTCCGGCGAATTTCCTCTACAGTAAGTGAGTTGACATCATTATCCCCACATATTACAAATATATGGGTATAAACCATTAACTTTTGGATCATTGTTCTAAGGTGAACAGAGCGCGTACCGCCTTCAGCATTATAAGAAGGGCTAGAAATCATTGCCAATTAGGTAAGCATAACATCACAACAATAAAGCTCAGTCGGAAAGATACTTACCGATACTGACGAATTCTCTCATTTTGCCGAAGCAACGGCAACGCATCGCGGAGATTTGAATCTCCGACAAATACAATTCTTGTCTAAGAAGAAAGTGTTTTTAGAATGACCGAAACATCAATAAGCAACAGAATCAACTTGAATATGAAAATACTAGTAGATTACTTAAGGCAAATTTAAGATGAAAACCCATAACTAGCGTTATGAATCTCCTCTGAAGAAACTATTAATACTATAATAGCTTCCAAAAAGCTCAAACAGATACTAATAAACTACAAAAGGCAACTTACAGATGAAGACCCATAACTAGCGTTATGAATCTCCTCTGAAGAAACTACTAATGATTTAATGGCTTCAAACAAAGACCATTTATTTACAGGACGTAAATTTTATATGAAAACCCATAACTAGCGTTATGAGTTTTATGGAGAAACTATTAAAAGTAAAATAGCTTCAAACGTGTTCAAACAAAAGCCATTCTTCACAAAACAAAACATACACATGAAAGACCCTAACTAGCGTTATGACTCTTTTATAAGAAACTATTAATACTATAATAGCTTCAAAAAAGCTCAAAAAAAGCAAGTAGATTACTAAAGGCAACTTAAAGATGAAGACCCATAACTAGCGTTATGAATCTCCTCTGAAAAAACTATTAATACTATAATAGCTTCAGAAAAGCTAAAACAGATACTAATAAACTACAAAAGGAAACTTACAGATGAAGAA
>NW_027451543.1:0-1000 GCF_964194025.1 Convolutriloba macropyga
CCTACCTGCCCCCACCTACCAACCCTCCCCCCCACCCCACCAGCACCTACCCACACCCCTGAACTGAAAAAATTTTTATGATTTTTATGTTATATTGGTCTGCTATTTTTGTTATTTCTAGTGGTTTTTTTTCGATATTCTGATTTTGTCCAATTTATGGTACAGATTATTTTGCACGACGATTCGAGTCGTTTCCGGTATTCTACCGGCTATGTTTTTTTTATGCAAAATTTTCGCTTGACGGTTTTGACTTTTCGAGTGACTTTTACGCCCTTGACTTTTTGCATTTCGCGTGATCTAAAATTCTCTCTCAATCACAATTTCAAGCAGCTGAACTCAATTGGTGGCAATTTGATACTAAAAGTCAAATAAAAAGTGCGCCGAAACTGGTGTCATTTTTTTACTTTAAATCTTAATAGTGGTATATGTTAACCTCTAATATGGTTATTTGAAGCCCACTATAGAACTTCTTAGTCCCATTTAGGCTACCCCCCCCCCCGACTGAAGCAGGCTGCAATTGATTAGAGCTCCCACTAGTCGTTCAAGAGCAATTCTTCCGATGTTTAGTCGGTTATGTTTTTTTTTAGACTGCAGGTCTATGAAGCTGTTGCGGCTTTTTTCTGGCAATCTGCCTGCTATGTTGATAACGCTTTTTACGTTAAAGCAAGTGTTTTTAGAGTGAGAAATATATTTCTGATATTTCTGTTCTTTTGGAGTTCTGTTTACACTTTTTTTTTACTCTAGTAATAAGATTATAGTCTTGATTTTAGTCACGCTGGAACATTAAGAGGAGCGAATAGCGATTTAATTTGAGGCGTACTTTTTCATACTTTTTAGTAGCAGTGAAGCGATATTGGTTATCATTGGGGACGTCGTAGTTTTTACAATTCAAAGATTTCGAATTGTATTGGGGCGCTGTCTTTTTTACTTAAGTCTTTTTTAAATCAATTTTTATTGAAGTGAACTTAAGCAGGAAATGAAACTCGTGAAAAAGTTTGGA
>NW_027451544.1:0-17500 GCF_964194025.1 Convolutriloba macropyga
GAGCTTGAGCTAGCTAGCTTGAGCTTGAGCTTGAGCTAGCTAGCTTGAGCTTGAGCTTGAGCTAGCTAGCTTGAGCTTGACTTGAGCTTGAGCTCTAGCTAGCTGACTTGAGCTGCGCTTGAGCTCTAGCTAGCTGAGATTGAGCTTGAGCTAGCTGGCTTGAGCTTGAGCTAGCTAGCTTGAGCTTGAGCTAGCTAGCTTGAGCTTGAGCTAGCTAGCTAGCTTGAACTTGAGCTAGCTAGCTTAGCTTGACTTGAGCTTGAGCTAGCTAGCTAGCTTGAGCTTGAGCTTGAGCTTAGCTAGCTTGAGCTTGAGCTAGCTAGCTTGACTTGAGCTAGCTAGCTTGAGCTTGAGCTAGCTAGCTAGCTTGAGCTTGAGCTAGCTAGCTAGCTTGAGCTTGAGCTACTAGCTAGCTGAGCTTGAGCTTGAGCTAGCTAGCTTGAGCTTGAGCTTGAGCTAGCTAGCTAGCTTGAGCTTGAGCTAGCTAGCTTAGCTTGAGCTAGCTAGCTAGCTTAGCTTGAGCTTGAGCTAGCTAGCTTGAGCTTGAGCTAGCTAGCTAGCTTGAGCTTGAGCTAGCTAGCTTGAGCTTGAGCTAGCTAGCTAGCTTGAGCTTGAGCTGAGCTAGCTAGCTTGAGCTTGAGCTAGCTAGCTAGCTTGAGGCTTGAGCTAGCTAGCTTGAGCTTGAGCTAGCTAGCTTGAGCTTAGCTAGCTATAGCTTGAGCTTGAGCTAGCTAGCTAGCTTGAGCTTGAGCTGAGCTAGCTAGCTTGAGCTTGAGCTAGCTAGCTTGAGCTTGAGCTAGCTAGCTTGAGCTTGAGCTAGCTAGCAAGCTTGTGCTTGAGCTAGCTAGCTAGCTTGAGCTTGAGCTTGAGCTAGCTAGCTTGAGCTTGAGCTAGCTAGCTTGAGCTTGAGCTAGCTAGCTTGAGCTTGAGCTAGCTAGCAAGCTTGTGCTTGAGCTAGCTAGCTAGCTTGAGCTTGAGCTTGAGCTAGCTGGCTTGAGCTTGAGCTAGCTAGCTTGAGCTTGGCTAGAGCTTGAGCTTGAGCTGACCTAGCTAGCTTAGCTTGAACTTGAGCTAGCTAGCTAGCTTGAGCTTGAGCTAGCTAGCTTGAGCTTGAGCTAGCTAGCTAGCTTGAGCTTGAGCTAGCTAGCTAGCTTGAGCTTGAGCTTGAGCTAGCTAGCTTGAGCTTGAGCTGAGCTAGCTAGCTGTTGAGCTTGAGCTAGCTAGCTTGAGCTTTGAGCTAGCTAGCTTGAGCTTGAGCTAGCTAGCTAGCTTGAGCTTGAGCTAGCTAGCTAGCTTGAGCTTGAGCTAGCTAGCTAGCTTGAGCTTGAGCTAGCTAGCTAGCTTG
Organism: Convolutriloba macropyga; assembly: GCF_964194025.1. Classification (NCBI taxonomy): domain Eukaryota; kingdom Metazoa; phylum Xenacoelomorpha; order Acoela; family Convolutidae; genus Convolutriloba; species Convolutriloba macropyga. The sequence goes on from NW_027451544.1 coordinate 1,346, forward strand.
AGCTTGAGCTTGAGCTAGCTAGCTTGAGCTTGAGCTTGAGCTAGCTAGCTAGCTTGAGCTTGAGCTAGCTAGCTTGAGCTTGAGCTAGCTAGCTTGAGCTTGAGCTAGCTAGCTAGCTTGAGCTTGAGCTAGCTAGCTAGCTTGAACTTGAGCTAGCTAGCTAGCTTGAGCTTGAGCTAGCTAGCTTGAGCTTGAGCTAGCTAGCTAGCTTGAGCTTGAGCTTGAGCTAGCTAGCTAGCTAGCTTGAGCTTGAGCTTGAGCTTGAGCTAGCTAGCTTGAGCTTGAGCTAGCTAGCTAGCTTGAGCTTGGGCTTGAGCTAGCTAGCTTGAGCTTGAGCTTGAGCTAGCTAGCTTGAGCTTGAGCTTGAGCTAGCTAGCTTGAGCTTGAGCTTGAGCTAGCTAGCTTGAGCTTGAGCTTGAGCTAGCTAGCTAGCTAGCTTGAGCTTGAGCTAGCTAGCTTGAGCTTGAGCTAGCTAGCTAGCTTGAGCTTGAGCTTGAGCTAGCTGGCTTGAGCTTGAGCTAGCTAGCTTGAGCTTGAGCTAGCTAGCTTGAGCTTGAGCTAGCTAGCTAGCTTGAACTTGAGCTAGCTAGCTAGCTTGAGCTTGAGCTTGAGCTTGAGCTAGCTAGCTAGCTTGAGCTTGAGCTTGAGCTAGCTGGCTTGAGCTTGAGCTAGCTAGCTTGAGCTTGAGCTAGCTAGCTTGAGCTTGAGCTAGCTAGCTAGCTTGAACTTGAGCTAGCTAGCTAGCTTGAGCTTGAGCTAGCTAGCTAGCTTGAGCTTGAGCTAGCTAGCTAGCTTGAGCTTGAGCTTGAGCTAGCTAGCTTGAGCTTGAGCTTGAGCTAGCTAGCTAGCTTGAGCTTGAGCTAGCTAGCTTGAGCTTGAGCTAGATAGCTTGAGCTTGAGCTAGCTAGCTAGCTTGAGCTTGAGCTAGCTAGCTAGCTTGAACTTGAGCTAGCTAGCTAGCTTGAGCTTGAGCTAGCTAGCTAGCTTGAGCTAGCTAGCTAGCTTGAGCTTGAGCTTGAGCTAGCTAGCTTGAGCTTGAGCTAGCTAGCTAGCTTGAGCTTGAGCTAGCTAGCTAGCTTGAGCTTGAGCTAGCTAGCTAGCTTGAGCTTGAGCTTGAGCTAGCTAGCTTGAGCTTGAGCTTGAGCTAGCTAGCTAGCTTGAGCTTGAGCTAGCTAGCTTGAGCTTGAGCTAGCTAGCTTGAGCTTGAGCTAGCTAGCAAGCTTGTGCTTGAGCTAGCTAGCTAGCTTGAGCTTGAGCTTGAGCTAGCTAGCTTGAGCTTGAGCTAGCTAGCTTGAGCTTGAGCTAGCTAGCTTGAGCTTGAGCTAGCTAGCAAGCTTGTGCTTGAGCTAGCTAGCTAGCTTGAGCTTGAGCTTGAGCTAGCTGGCTTGAGCTTGAGCTAGCTAGCTTGAGCTTGAGCTAGCTAGCTTGAGCTTGAGCTAGCTAGCTAGCTTGAACTTGAGCTAGCTAGCTAGCTTGAGCTTGAGCTAGCTAGCTAGCTTGAGCTTGAGCTAGCTAGCTAGCTTGAGCTTGAGCTTGAGCTAGCTAGCTTGAGCTTGAGCTTGAGCTAGCTAGCTAGCTTGAGCTTGAGCTAGCTAGCTTGAGCTTGAGCTAGCTAGCTTGAGCTTGAGCTAGCTAGCTAGCTTGAGCTTGAGCTAGCTAGCTAGCTTGAACTTGAGCTAGCTAGCTAGCTTGAGTTTGAGCTAGCTAGCTTGAGCTTGAGCTAGCTAGCTTGAGCTTGAGCTAGCTAGCTAGCTTGAACTTGAGCTAGCTAGCTAGCTTGAGCTTGAGCTAGCTAGCTAGCTTGAGCTTGAGCTAGCTAGCTAGCTTGAGCTTGAGCTTGAGCTAGCTAGCTTGAGCTTGAGCTTGAGCTAGCTAGCTAGCTTGAGCTTGAGCTAGCTAGCTTGAGCTTGAGCTAGCTAGCTTGAGCTTGAGCTAGCTAGCTAGCTTGAGCTTGAGCTAGCTAGCTAGCTTGAACTTGAGCTAGCTAGCTAGCTTGAGCTTGAGCTAGCTAGCTAGCTTGAGCTAGCTAGCTAGCTTGAGCTTGAGCTTGAGCTTGAGCTAGCTAGCTTGAGCTTGAGCTAGCTAGCTAGCTTGAGCTTGAGCTAGCTAGCTAGCTTGAGCTTGAGCTAGCTAGCTAGCTTGAGCTTGAGCTTGAGCTAGCTAGCTTGAGCTTGAGCTTGAGCTAGCTAGCTAGCTTGAGCTTGAGCTAGCTAGCTAGCTTGAGCTTGAGCTTGAGCTAGCTAGCTTGAGCTTGAGCTTGAGCTAGCTAGCTAGCTTGAGCTTGAGCTAGCTAGCTTGAGCTTGAGCTAGCTAGCTTGAGCTTGAGCTAGCTAGCTAGCTTGTGCTTGAGCTAGCTAGCTAGCTTGAGCTTGAGCTTGAGCTAGCTGGCTTGAGCTTGAGCTAGCTAGCTTGAGCTTGAGCTAGCTAGCTTGAGCTTGAGCTAGCTAGCTAGCTTGAACTTGAGCTAGCTAGCTAGCTTGAGCTTGAGCTAGCTAGCTAGCTTGAGCTTGAGCTAGCTAGCTAGCTTGAGCTTGAGCTTGAGCTAGCTAGCTTGAGCTTGAGCTTGAGCTAGCTAGCTAGCTTGAGCTTGAGCTAGCTAGCTTGAGCTTGAGCTAGCTAGCTTGAGCTTGAGCTAGCTAGCTAGCTTGAGCTTGAGCTAGCTAGCTAGCTTGAACTTGAGCTAGCTAGCTAGCTTGAGCTTGAGCTAGCTAGCTAGCTTGAGCTAGCTAGCTAGCTTGAGCTTGAGCTTGAGCTAGCTAGCTTGAGCTTGAGCTAGCTAGCTAGCTTGAGCTTGAGCTAGCTAGCTAGCTTGAGCTTGAGCTAGCTAGCTAGCTTGAGCTTGAGCTTGAGCTAGCTAGCTTGAGCTTGAGCTTGAGCTAGCTAGCTAGCTTGAGCTTGAGCTAGCTAGCTTGAGCTTGAGCTAGCTAGCTTGAGCTTGAGCTAGCTAGCAAGCTTGTGCTTGAGCTAGCTAGCTAGCTTGAGCTTGAGCTTGAGCTAGCTAGCTTGAGCTTGAGCTAGCTAGCTTGAGCTTGAGCTAGCTAGCTTGAGCTTGAGCTAGCTAGCAAGCTTGTGCTTGAGCTAGCTAGCTAGCTTGAGCTTGAGCTTGAGCTAGCTGGCTTGAGCTTGAGCTAGCTAGCTTGAGCTTGAGCTAGCTAGCTTGAGCTTGAGCTAGCTAGCTAGCTTGAACTTGAGCTAGCTAGCTAGCTTGAGCTTGAGCTAGCTAGCTAGCTTGAGCTTGAGCTAGCTAGCTAGCTTGAGCTTGAGCTTGAGCTAGCTAGCTTGAGCTTGAGCTTGAGCTAGCTAGCTAGCTGGAGCTTGAGCTAGCTAGCTTGAGCTTGAGCTAGCTAGCTTGAGCTTGAGCTAGCTAGCTAGCTTGAGCTTGAGCTAGCTAGCTAGCTTGAACTTGAGCTAGCTAGCTAGCTTGAGTTTGAGCTAGCTAGCTTGAGCTTGAGCTAGCTAGCTTGAGCTTGAGCTAGCTAGCTAGCTTGAACTTGAGCTAGCTAGCTAGCTTGAGCTTGAGCTAGCTAGCTAGCTTGAGCTTGAGCTAGCTAGCTAGCTTGAGCTTGAGCTTGAGCTAGCTAGCTTGAGCTTGAGCTTGAGCTAGCTAGCTAGCTTGAGCTTGAGCTAGCTAGCTTGAGCTTGAGCTAGCTAGCTTGAGCTTGAGCTAGCTAGCTAGCTTGAGCTTGAGCTAGCTAGCTAGCTTGAACTTGAGCTAGCTAGCTAGCTTGAGCTTGAGCTAGCTAGCTAGCTTGAGCTAGCTAGCTAGCTTGAGCTTGAGCTTGAGCTTGAGCTAGCTAGCTTGAGCTTGAGCTAGCTAGCTAGCTTGAGCTTGAGCTAGCTAGCCAGCTTGAGCTTGAGCTAGCTAGCTAGCTTGAGCTTGAGCTTGAGCTAGCTAGCTTGAGCTTGAGCTTGAGCTAGCTAGCTAGCTTCAGCTTGAGCTAGCTAGCTAGCTTGAGCTTGAGCTTGAGCTAGCTAGCTTGAGCTTGAGCTTGAGCTAGCTAGCTAGCTTGAGCTTGAGCTAGCTAGCTTGAGCTTGAGCTAGCTAGCTTGAGATTGAGCTAGCTAGCTAGCTTGTGCTTGAGCTAGCTAGCTAGCTTGAGCTTGAGCTTGAGCTAGCTGGCTTGAGCTTGAGCTAGCTAGCTTGAGCTTGAGCTAGCTAGCTTGAGCTTGAGCTAGCTAGCTAGCTTGAACTTGAGCTAGCTAGCTAGCTTGAGCTTGAGCTTGAGCTAGCTAGCTAGCTTGAGCTTGAGCTAGCTAGCTAGCTTGAGCTTGAGCTTGATAGCTAGCTTGAGCTTGAGCTTGAGCTAGCTAGCTAGCTTGAGCTTGAGCTAGCTAGCTTGAGCTTGAGCTAGCTAGCTTGAGCTTGAGCTAGCTAGCTAGCTTGAGCTTGAGCTAGCTAGCTAGCTTGAACTTGAGCTAGCTAGCTAGCTTGAGCTTGAGCTAGCTTAGCTAGCTTGAGCTAGCTAGCTAGCTTGAGCTTGAGCTTGAGCTTGAGCTAGCTAGCTTGAGCTTGAGCTAGCTAGCTAGCTTGAGCTTGAGCTAGCTAGCTAGCTTGAGCTTGAGCTAGCTAGCTAGCTTGAGCTTGAGCTTGAGCTAGCTAGCTTGAGCTTGGAGCTTGAGCTAGCTAGCTAGCTTGAGCTTGAGCTAGCTAGCTTGAGCTTGAGCTAGCTAGCTTGAGCTTGAGCTAGCTAGCTAGCTTGAGCTTGAGCTAGCTAGCTAGCTTGAGCTTGAGCTAGCTGGCTTGAGCTTGAGCTAGATAGCTTGAGCTTGAGCTAGCTAGCTAGCTTGAGCTAGCTAGCTAGAGCTCGACCTATGAAAAGCTGCGCAAACACTTATTCTATAATAAATTGCGAAAATTAAAATTTCACAAGTGAAAAGCTGCATAAACAGTAATTCTATGTGTGGGGCATTATTAGGGGGAGGTGTCTTGTCAAAATATGGCTGGACTAAAGACCTCAACCCAGATAGGGTGGAAGGCCCTATGATCGGTCTGTTACTAATCGGTGACCGATAAAGACCTGACCAAGGCCTGTAGTAAGCTTGGTTAGGCATTACAGGAGATAACACTAAGACCGAGGGGTCTTAGAGAGCCCTCTAGCGGGGCGAATAGAGCTAGATCGAGCCTTGGGAAAGCTAGATCGAGCAGGACTGAAGCTAAAGGATAGACCGAGAGGTCTGTCTGGTCCTCCTAGAGAGGCCAAGAGAAAGTACGAGAAGCCAACTAAAGCTTGATCGGGCCTTCAGCAAGCACGACCGAGCTGTACCGGAGCTAACACTAAGACCGAGGGGTCTTAGAGAGCCCTCTAGCGGGGCGAATAGAGCTAGATCGAGCCTTGGGAAAGCTAGATCGAGCAGGACTGAAGCTAAACGATAGACCGAGAGGTCTGTCTGGTCCTCCTAGAGAGGCCAAGAGAAAAAACGAGAAGCTAACTAAAGCTTGATCGGGCCTTCAGCAAGCACGACCGAGCTGTACCGGAGCTAACACTAAGACCGAGGGGTCTTAGAGAGCCCTCTAGCGGGGCGAATAGAGCTTGATCAAGCCTTGGGCAAGCTAGATCGAGCAGGACTGAAGCTAAGCAAGAGACCGAGAGGTCTGTCTGGTCCTCCTAGAGAGGCCAAGAGAAAGTACGAGAAGCCAACTAAAGCTTGATCGGGCCTTCAGCAAGCACGACCGAGCTGTACCGGAGCTAACACTAAGACCGAGGGGTCTTAGAGAGCCCTCTAGCGGGGCGAATAGAGCTAGATCGAGCCTTGGGAAAGCTAGATCGAGCAGGACTGAAGCTAAACGATAGACCGAGAGGTCTGTCTGGTCCTCCTAGAGAGGCCAAGAGAAAGTACGAGAAGCTAACTAAAGCTTGATCGCGCCTTCAGCAAGCACGATTGAGCAAGACCGGAGCTAACACTAAGACCGAAGTGTCTTAGAGAGCCCTCTGGTGGGGCGAATAGAGCTAGATCGAGCCTTGGGAAAGCTAGATCGAGTAAGATTGAAGCTGAAAGAGTGTCAGAGGAGCAAATGAACCTCCAAAAAGTGAAAATCAAATTTTAGAAAAAACACAAGTTAAATACTGCATGGACAGTATTTCTATGTGTGGGGCATTATTAGGGGGAGGTGTCTTGTCAAAATATGGCTGGACTAAAGACCTCAACCCGGATAGGGTGGAAGGCCCCATGATCGGTCTGTTACTAATCGGTGACCGATAAAGACCTGACCAAGGCCTGTAGTAAGCTTGGTTAGGCATTACAGGAGTTAACACTAAGACCGAGGGGTCTTAGAGAGCCCTCTAGCGGGGCGAATAGAGCTAGATCGAGCCTTGGGAAAGCTAGATCGAGCAGGACTGAAGCTAAGCAAGAGACCGAAAGGTCTGTCTGGTCCTCCTAGAGAGGCCAAGAGAAAGTACGAGAAGCTAACTAAAGCTTGATCAGGCCTTCAGCAAGCACGACCGAGCTGTACCGGAGCTAACACTAAGACCGAGGGGTCTTAGAGAGCCCTCTAGCAGGGCGAATAGATCTAGATCGAGCCTTGGGAAAGCTAGATCGAGCAGGACTGAAGCTAAACGATAGACCGAGAGGTCTGTCTGGTCCTCCTAGAGAGGCCAAGAGAAAGTACGAGAAGCTAACTAAAGCTTGATCGGGCCTTCAGCAAGCACGACCGAGCTGTACCGGAGCTAACACTAAGACCGAGGGGTCTTAGAGAGCCCTCTAGCAGGGCGAATAGAGCTAGATCGAGCCTTGGGAAAGCTAGATCAAGCAGGACTGAAGCTAAACGATAGACCGAGAGGTCTGTCTGGTCCTCCTAGAGAGGCCAAGAGAAAGTACGAGAATCTAACTAAAGCTTGATCGGGCCTTCAGCAAGCACGACCGAGCTGTACCGGAGCTAACACTAAGACCGAGGGGTCTTAGAGAGCCCTCTAGCAGGGCGAATAGAGCTAGATCGAGCCTTGGGAAAGCTAGATCGAGCAGGACTGAAGCTAAACGATAGACCGAGAGGTCTGTCTGGTCCTCCTAGAGAGGCCAAGAGGAAGTACGAGAAGCTAACTAAAGCTTGATCGCGCCTTCAGCAAGCACGATTGAGCAAGACCGGAGCTAACACTAAGACCGAAGTGTCTTAGAGAGCCCTCTAGTGGGGCGAATAGAGCTAGATCGAGCCTTGGGAAAGCTAGATCGAGTAAGATTGAAGCTGAAAGAGTGTCAGAGGAGCAAATGAACCTCCAAAAAGTGAAAATCAAATTTTAGAAAAAAACACAAGTTAAATACTGCATGGACAGTAATTCTATGTGTGGGGCATTATTAGGGAGAGGTGTCTTGTCAAAATATGGCTGGACTAAAGACCTCAACCCGGATAGGGTGGAAGGCCCTATGATTGGTCTGTTACTAATCGGTGACCGATAAAGACCTGACCAAGGCCTGTAGTAAGCTTGGTTAGGCATTACAGAAGATAACACTAAGACCGAGGGGTCTTAGAGAGCCCTCTAGCGGGGCGAATAGAGCTTGATCAAGCCTTGGGCAAGCTAGATCGAGCAGGACTGAAGCTAAACGATAGACCGAGAGGTCTGTCTGGTCCTCCTAGAGAGGCCAAGAGAAAGTACGAGAATCTAACTAAAGCTGGGTCGGGCCTTCAGCAAGCACGACCGAGCAGTACCGGAGCTAACACTAAGACCGAGGGGTCTTAGAGAGCCCTCTAGTGGGGCGAATAGAGCTAGATCGAGCCTTGGGAAAGCTAGATCGAGCAGGACTGAAGCTAAACGATAAACCGAAAGGTCTGACGGGTCCTCATAAGAGGCATGGAGAAAGATCTGATACTAAAGTACCTCTCGGAAGTAATAAAATATGCCTGATGAAGCCGGGTATGATGTTTGTTGTTTGATGGCATTCATCGATTAGGTCTGGTGGATTCCCCATTACTCCGAGTGGTACTAGTAGAGGCTCCTACAGGGGTGAGCAAAGCGAGATCAAGCCTTAGGCAAGCTAGATCGAGCAGAACTGAAGCTGAAAAGCAAAATAAATGACAGGTCTGTCCAAATCAATAAACTTGAAATCCAGTGTGGTCACCACGGGTCACGAGGTGAATTCCTAGCGATTGTCTGCTGAACGTATAGGAAGGCCCGAAACGAACGATAATTTCATTGCACAGTGGAGATACTATACGTTCAGGAGTAGCATACATCGGGTTTGATCTATGATCATGTCTGGTCTCCGAGGATCCACCGGGTTACCAACTGGCACCGCTGTACTGGGTGTAAAACTGGGCCACCTGAAGTCCCGGGTGTAAAACTAGGTGCCTCTGTGCCAAAGTAGCGGCTTGCGTAGTGCATTATGCCTCCGGCTTGCGAAATGGTTATAAGCAATAACAACAGGACGCCGCGGGGTGTTCACTTAAAGGAGTAACGTTCTCTCAAGGGAGGGGATCTAAAAATCTTGATAAAACATTTATTCTATGCAAAATTTGTGCGCAAATTTTGCAAAGTAAAAAGCTGCACTGTAGCAAATTCTATGTGTGTAGCATTATTAGGGAAGTGTTGTTTGATGGCACCTCTCTACTTGATGCACCAAAGAACTACCTTGATGGCTCATGACCGCTGGTAATCTGTCGTCGCTAGTAGTTCGGAACTGAGAACAAATATGTTCGCAAATTACAACAATTATACAGCATATTGCTGAATAAAGCAGAACCGAATAATACTCAGTGACTTTACACCAAGACTGACTAATGTCTGGATTGTATCGTCCTACTCGAGTAAGGCGAAGAAAAGCTAGAAAGATACGCTTTTCACAAAGCAGGCTTAATGCATGCAAACCAAGGAGGAAGGAGTGATGCCCCTCCTTATAATAAGCAGAACCAAATAAAGAACAGACAGCATCATCTGTACAGTGACCAAGAAGAGGTGAAACTTCTGTATGTGAAAAGGCAATTTGAGCGAGATTTATTAGCAGACTAGTATTATGTTGTTTCTAGTAGGCGAAAGCCGAAACATCAACATGTGAAAATCTGATATTAAATCCTCAATCATTTTCCCTAGTATTATACAGCTATGAGTAACCTTAATTGGACACGGCAATTATTGCTGACCGGTGAAACTTTCGCATGGGAAAGACACACACACTTCTTGACAAAGCAATAAGTATTATGCTGTTTCTAGTACGCGAAAGCAGAAACATCAGCATGTGAAAGTTGTGAAGTTGAAGAATTTTTGTGTTGAGTACGATGTTGTTACTAGTAACCATGTCGACAGCTGAGAACTGTTCTCTAACCAATAGAAGGTGAAACTTCTGTATGTGAAAAGGCAATTTGAGCGAGATTTCTTAGCAGACTAGTATTATGTTGTTTCTAGTAGGCGAAAGCCGAAACATCAACATGTGAAAATCTGATATTAAATCCTCAATCATTTTCCCTAGTATTATACAGCTACTAGTAGCCGTAATTGGTCAGGGAAACATTGTTGACCGGTGAAACTTCACATGGGAAAGACACACAAATTACTTGACAAAACAATAAGTATTATGCTGTTTCTAGTATGCGAAAGCAGAAACATCAGCATGTGAAAGTTGTGAAGTTGAAAAGTTTTTGTGTTGAGTACGGTGTTGTTACTAGTAACCATGTCGACAGCTGGAAAGCTGTTCTCTAACCAATAAAAGGTAAAACTTCTGTATCTGAAGAGGCGGCGTGATTGAGATTTTTAACAGACTAGTATTATGTTGTTTCTAGTAGGCGAGAGCCGAAACATCGACATGTGAACATCTGGTTTTTAAATCATGAGTCAATTCTCCCTAGTATGATACAGTTGTTAGCCGGTATTGGTAACAGTAGAACAGAGATTTGGAGGGCAAAACCTGCTCATGGGAAATGCTCACAGAGCGCTATCTACCAGTACACATAGTATTATGCTGTTTCTAGTACGCGCGAGCCGAAACATCAGCATGTGAAATGTGTAATCGTGGGTAACTCTAAGTGTGTAGAGTACTGTGTAGTAACTAGTAGCCATGCCAAAGCATGCATTGAAACTCTTCGTGATTTAAAAAGCTCAAAGCAAGATTGACGAGGCCGCAAGGCTATGTCTTTCTAAATTCGAACAAATCGAAAGATTGTTCAAAGTACAATTAAACTGATTGATCCTGTCAGTTGCCATATGCTTGTCTGAAAGACTAAGCCATGCATGTGCAAGCGAAGCTTGAAAAAGTGGAACCGCGAATGGCTCATTAAATCAGTTACTATCTATTAGTTGATTTGCAAGCTAAATGAATAACTGCGGTAACCCTGCAGCTAATGCATGCTGATTGTCCGACACTGTCGGAGACTTTTACAAGACTACACCGGGTGATTTGCTAAGTACAGACACATCCCGTGATGAGTCCTAGTAACTGAAAGATCCCAGATAGCTTCGGCTTGGGGACGGAACTTCCGAATTTCTGACCTATCAACCTATGATGGTAGTGTAACGGACTACCATGGTTGTGACGGGTAACGGGGAATCAGGGTTCGATTCCGGAGAGGGAGCCTTAGAAACGGCTACCACATCCAAGGAAGGCAGCAGGCACGCAAATTACCCACTCTCCGCACGAGGAGGTAGTGACTAGAAATAATGATATGAACCTTTATGGTTTGTAATCAGAATGGAATGGACTTAAAAGCTCCATTGATGAACGAGTAGAGGGCAAGTCTGGTGCCAGCAGCCGCGGTAATACCAGCCTCTACAAGCGTATGCAATAGTTGCTGCGTTTAAAAAGCTCATAGTTGGATCTGTTTGAGTAGAACGGCAACATGGTCTTCAGTTAAATCTGTTGACTCGTTCCGCTCATCCTTCGCATCGAAGAAATAGTTTGCACTTAAATGTGACGAACTGTGGAAACGGTGTTTTCACCCTGAGAAAATTAGAGTGTTCAAAGCATCCTTTGGGATCGAATAATAAAGCATGGAATAATGGAGAATGACCCGCTACTCGATTGATGCCGGTTGGCTGAGTGCGGTAATGATTGAAAGGAACAGACGGGGGCATTTGTATTGCTACGTTAGAGGTGAAATTCTTGGATCGTGGCAAGACAAACTACTGCGAAAGCATTTGCCAAGAATGTTTTCATTAATCAAGAACGAAAGTCAGAGTATTGAAGAGGATTAGATACCCTCGTAATTCTGACCATAAACTATACCAACCTACAATTTGTCAAAGTCGATCTTGACTTGGCAAGAGATTAACCGGGAAACCAAAGTTTATTGGTTCCGGGGGAAGTATGGTTGCAAAATCGAAACTTAAAGGAATTGACGGAAGGGCACCACCAGGAGTGGAGCCTGCGGCTTAATTTGACTCAACACGGGAAAACTCACCCGGTCCAGACATCTTAAGGATTGACAGATTGAATATCTTTCATGATTATATGGGCGGTGGTGCATGGCCGTTCTTAGTTAGTGGAGTGATCTGTCTGGTTAATTCCGATAACGAACGAGATCTTCTCCATCTAAATAATGAAATTCACTATATGTGAATTCAAACACTTCTTAGAGGAACTATGCGGAATTAAATACCGCAGATGAAGTGAGGCTATAACAGGTCTGTGATGCCCTTAGATGTTCTGGACTGCACGCGCGCTACACTGTGTACTTTTAGATTGAGTACTCAGCCCTTGGTCCGAAATGGACTGGGCAATCAGAGAAAAGTACAGCGCTTCAAGGGGATCGTCTGTTGTAACTTGCAGACGTGAACCAGGAATTCCTGGTACTTATGAGTCAACAACTCATAGGGATTACGTCCCTGCCCTTTGTACACACCGCCCGTCGCTACTACTGATTGGATAGTTAAGCAAGAATTGCAAATTCCTACTGTTGGGACTTCGGTCTCCGGCAACGGGATGAAGCGGATCGAGCTTAATTGTCTAGAGGAAGTAAAAGTCGTAACAAGGTTTCCGTAGGGGAACCTGCGGAAGGATCAGTGATTGATTCCTTCGGGCATGGCTGCTGGTAGAGGCCATGTCTGTAGTGCGCATGACGCTCTGTCGCTAGAGAATGCTTGGCAACCAATCTCGAATTATGTATCGAGCTCAAAAACTACTTGTGTGGATACATAGTTCAGCAGTCATGGCAAGGGACTGCTTAAAGGGAGACTAGTTAGCAAAAGCAGCCTAGCAGAACTGCAGCTATCTAGATCTCAGAAGCTGGGTTATAGAAGCCCAGCTATAGACTTGTGAATGAGAAAGGCCTAAAAAGGTCCACAAGTCGCGTGGTTAGAACCGACACGCAAAAATCCCAGCGAGTGACAGAGCGTTGCGCTGTTCAGTGGGAAAGAGTTGAGCTACTCGGGGCGCCCACTGAACTTGCTCCGAGCCAAAGGCTCGAAAAAACACAGCTTAGCCTCAGATCCTTTACATAGAAGGCTAGCTAAAATAAACTTACCTTGGACGAGGGTAAAGTTTAGTCAGTTCTTAGGGGAGAGTAATCCACAGCTTCTCGCCCTCTGAACATTCTCCCAGATATGTAGGTCTGGGAGAGTCTCCTCCTGTTCTTCGGAATCTGGAGGTAGACAAAGACAGTACGATACGATCTTGCATCGGGATGACTAACCGATAATGATCATAATCTGACAATTTTTCCGGCTTGAGGCACCGGAGTCAGATTAAAGACACATACTGAACTAAAGGCGTATGTGCAAAGCTTGTCGGAGTGTAGAGAGTCAAGCTGAGTTGACTCGTCACGTGGTGATGACAACAGCCATGTGCAAAACACTCACAACTTTATCGTCTATGTGGAAAAGGTTGCTAACAGCGCTCTCTATGAGAGGCCCTCGCATATAACTATACGAGGAAAAGGCGATAGAGTTGTTTGAATGTGGGGCAGGTTCATCGACAAGCTAAGTTGATCACATTCTTGTTGTGGCATCCTACTAGAATTGGTCACGGTCTGCACCAACTCTCCCCAAGTTGGCCAGACTTAAAACTAGAAATAAGGTTTGCAGCTATGTGAACCTAGAAACTGTAAAGGAGTTGAAAGAACTTAAAGGAATTGAAAGAGGCCTTGAGGTATATCCTCTTGGTAAAGACCCACAAAAGCTCACAAAAGTGGCTTCGAAGGGCAAAACTGGTTCATCCAAAACAATTGGAGAGCTTAAAGCAGAACCAATTCGAATGAAACACTATTGGTGAAACTTCATCATGAGAACGTCACAAGCTGATCACGCTCTATGATATGACTAGTATTATGTTGCTTCTAGTAGGCTAAGCGCAAGCCGAAACATCAACATGTGAAAGTCGTAGAATTTTGCAATCAAACTGTGGCTAGTACTGTGATGTTACTAGTAACCTGGTGTTCCGTCATATGGCCAAGAGAGCATTTGAAGGCGAAACTTCTGCATGGGAAAGCTGCATCATGATCAAAATTTTATATCGAGTATTATGTTGACGTTAGTAGGCCTTGGCCGAAAACGCAGCATGTGAAAGGTATAGATAAAAGTTATTGTTGCAGTCAGTACTGTGTAGTTACTAGTAGCTGGATTTAAGCTCAAAATGAGACACTGTTGGTGAAACTTCATCATGAGAATGTCACAAGCTGATCAAGCTCTATGATATGACTAGTATTATGTTGCTTCTAGTAGGCTAAGCGCAAGCCGAAACATCAACATGTGAAAGTCGTAGAATTTTGCGATCAAATTGTGGCTAGTACTGTGATGTTACTAGTAACCTTGTGTTACGTCATATGGCCAAGAGAGCATTTGAAGGCGAAACTTCTGCATGGGGAAGCTGCATCATGAACAAAAGTTTATATCGAGTATTATGTTGACATTAGTAGGCCCTGGCCGAAAGCGCAGCATGTGAAAGGTATAGATAAAAGTTATCGTTGCAGTCAGTACTGTGTAGTTACTAGTAGCTGGATTTAAGCTCGAAATGAGACACTGTTGGTGAAACTTCATCATGAGAACGTCACAAGCTGATCACGCTCCATGATATGACTAGTATTATGTTGCTTCTAGTAGGCTAAGCGCAAGCCGAAACATCAACATGTGAAAGTCGTAGAATTTTGCGATCAAATTGTGGCTAGTACTGTGATGTTACTAGTAACCTTGTGTTACGTCATATGGCCAAGAGAGCATTTGAAGGCGAAACTTCTGCATGGGGAAGCTGCATCATGAACAAAAGTTTATATCGAGTATTATGTTGACGTTAGTAGGCCCTGGCCGAAAGCGCAGCATGTGAAAGGTATAGATAAAAGTTAGCGTTGCAGTCAGTACTGTGTAGTTACTAGTAGCTGGATTTAAGCTCGAAATGAGACACTGTTGGTGAAACTTCATCATGAGAACGTCACAAGCTGATCACGCTCTATGATATGACTAGTATTATGTTGCTTCTAGTAGGCTAAGCGCAAGCCGAAACATCAACATGTGAAAGTCGTAGAATTTTGCAATCAAACTGTGGCTAGTACTGTGATGTTACTAGTAACCTTTTCTTACGTCATATGGCCAAGAGAGCATTTGAAGGCGAAACTTCTGCATGGGGAAGCTGCATCATGAACAAAAGTTTATATCGAGTATTATGTTGACGTTAGTAGGCCCTGGCCGAAAGCGCAGCATGTGAAAGGTATAGATAAAAGTTATCGTTGCAGTCAGTACTGTGTAGTTACTAGTAGCTGGATTTAAGCTCGAAGTGAGACACTGTTGGTGAAACTTCATCATGAGAACGTCACAAGCTGATCACGCTCTATGATATGACTAGTATTATGTTGCTTATAGTAGGCTAAGCGCAAGCCGAAACATCAACATGTGAAAGTCGTAGAATTTTGCGATCAAACTGTGGCTAGTACTTTGATGATGCTTGTAGCCAACCGAATTGGTTGAAAAGCCCAATAAGTAAGCTAACTTGGGAGAGCTTGTTGGAAACCAAATGCTACTAGATTGGTCCAAATACATCCTTCAACAGGGGATCACTTGGCTCGCTTTACGAAGAGGAGCACAGCTATATGTGTTAATTCGGTATGAATCGCAAGATTTGTTTACCGACCTCTCTAACGCAAAAGGCGGTCTCGGCTTCGGCTGTTGACTGCGTCCGATTCAGGGTTAAATAACTCTCGATTGAACACATTGATGTTCTATTGTTGGTGCTTCCAATAAAATTGGAACACTTAAAGCAGAACCGATTCAAATAATAGCATTCTGATCAATGATTGCATTCCTTGATCAAGAACTGCTGGAGTCATTGTGATGGCGAATTTTCTTCATAAGAAAATTGCAAAGAGACGGAACTTAATGAGACTAGTATTATGTTGTTTCTAGTAAGCGGAAGCTGAAACAGCAACATGTGAAAATCAAGTTTTGTTCAATGATCTCGAGGCGATAAGTACTATGAAGCAACTAGTAGCCTAAGCATGACTCAGATTTGAGACAGTCAAAAAGACTGGCGAAACTTCTTCACATGAAAGTTACATAGAGAACTACAAATGTATACAGCGAGTATTATGTTGTTTCTAGTAGGCGAAAGCTGAAACATCAACATGTGAAAGTTGTCTGCAAACTGTAGAACGATATGTGATTAGTACTGTGCTGTTACTAGTAGCCAGTCTGACTGTAGAAGCCAAGACAAAGGGAAACTAATGCATCTGAAAAGGACAAGTTATGGAAAGGTATGCACGATAAGTATTATGTTGTTTCTAGTAAGCGGCAGCTGAAACATCAACATGTGAACGTCGTTGTGTACAGTAACCTAGAACTATATAGTCCTTAGTAACGTGCATTTACTAGTACCTGTAATTGGTATTCAGACTCAGGCAGTTTGGAATAGTTTGGCAAAGATGCACCAGAGAAAACTGGGATTTGATACAGAAATTGTTGAATACAAGTATTATGCTGCTTCTAGTAGGTTGAATCCGAAACATCAGCATGTGAAAATTGAAAACATTTCTGGTTCGAATTGTCACAAGTATTTGGTGATCTGAGTAGCCAAACTCACTACAACGCCAATTGAAGGCAAAAATTCTCAACGGGAAAAGCTATTCTCATTGAATGAGCTAACAAGACGAGTATTATGTTGCTTCTAGTAGGCGAAAGCCAAAACATCAACATGTGAAAGTCTTGCTGAACAAATTTAATGTTGTTGAGCTCAGTACCGTGTGAATTAGTAGCCATAATTGGCGAGCGAAAATTGAACTGGCGAAACTTCGTCTTTGGAAAATTGCAGATGCCGAGC
>NW_027451544.1:22500-27850 GCF_964194025.1 Convolutriloba macropyga
TGTTCTAAATTAGCTGAAGTAAGCTGAAGCATCGCTTTGCTGTCTGAAAGTGTTGCCTCGTCATCTATGCGCTCCCAAATGGCCTAACACTGGCAGCCAATCAGAGTGCGAGAAAAGCGCTCCCAAATGGCCTAACACTGGCAGCCAATCAGAGTGCGAGAAAAGCGCTCCCAAATGGCCTAACACTGGCAGCCAATCAGAGTGCGAGAAAAGCGCTCCCAAATGGCCTAACAGTGGCAGCCAATCAGAGTGCGAGAAAAGCGCTCCCAAATGGCCTAACAGTGGCAGCCAATCAGAGTGCGAGAAAAGCGCTCCCAAATGGCCTAACAGTGGCAGCCAATCAGAGTGCGAGAAAAGCGCTCCCAAATGGCCTAACAGTGGCAGCCAATCAGAGTGCGAGAAAAGCGCTCCCAAATGGCCTAACAGTGGCAGCCAATCAGAGTGCGAGAAAAGCGCTCCCAAATGGCCTAACAGTGGCAGCCAATCAGAGTGCGAGAAAAGCGCTCCCAAATGGCCTAACAGTGGCAGCCAATCAGAGTGCGAGAAAAGCGCTCCCAAATGGCCTAACAGTGGCAGCCAATCAGAGTGCGAGAAAAGCGCTCCCAAATGGCCTAACAGTGGCAGCCAATCAGAGTGCGAGAAAAGCGCTCCCAAATGGCCTAACAGTGGCAGCCAATCAGAGTGCGAGAAAAGCGCTCCCAAATGGCCTAACAGTGGCAGCCAATCAGAGTGCGAGAAAAGCGCTCCCAAATGGCCTAACAGTGGCAGCCAATCAGAGTGCGAGAAAAGCGCTCCCAAATGGCCTAACAGTGGCAGCCAATCAGAGTGCGAGAAAAGCGCTCCCAAATGGCCTAACAGTGGCAGCCAATCAGAGTGCGAGAAAAGCGCTCCCAAATGGCCTAACAGTGGCAGCCAATCAGAGTGCGAGAAAAGCGCTCCCAAATGGCCTAACAGTGGCAGCCAATCAGAGTGCGAGAAAAGCGCTCCCAAATGGCCTAACAGTGGCAGCCAATCAGAGTGCGAGAAAAGCGCTCCCAAATGGCCTAACAGTGGCAGCCAATCAGAGTGCGAGAAAAGCGCTCCCAAATGGCCTAACAGTGGCAGCCAATCAGAGTGCGAGAAAAGCGCTCCCAAATGGCCTAACAGTGGCAGCCAGCTAGAGCTAGCTTAAGTTAGCTTGGGTTAGCTTGAGTTAGCTTTAATTAGCTTTAATTAGCTTAAGCTAGCTTAAGTTAGCTTGGGTTAGCTTGAGTTAGCTTGAGCTAGCTTGAGTTAGCTTGAATTAGCTTGAGTTAGCTTGAATTAGCTTGAGTTAGCTTGAGTTAGCTTGAATTAGCTTGAGTTAGCTTGAGTTAGCTCGGGTTAGCTTGAGTTTGACTTCATTAACCCAAGTTAGCTTGGGTTAACTTCATTAAGTTAGCTTGAACTAGCTTGAGTTAGCTTGAGTTAGCTTGAGTTAGCTTGAGTTAGCTTGAGTTAGCTTGTCTTAGCTTTAGCTAGCTTGAGTTAGCTTGAACTAGCTTTAGCTACCTTGAGTTAGCTTGAGTTAGCTCGGGTTAGCTTGAGTTAGCTTGAGTTAGCTTGAGTTAGCTTTAGCTAGCTTGAGTTAGCTTGAGTTAGCTTGAGTTAGCTTGAGTTAGCTTGAATTAGCTTGAGTTAGCTTGAGTTAGCTTTAGCTAGCTTGGGTTAGCTTGAGCTAGCTTGAGTTAGCTCGGGTTAGCTTGAGTTAGCTTGAGTTAGCTTTAGCTAGCTTGAGTTAGCTTGAGTTAGCTTGAGTTAGCTTGAGTTAGCTTTAGCTAGCTTGAGTTAGCTTGAACTAGCTTGAGTTAGCTTGAGCTAGCTTGAGTTAGCTTGAGTTAGCTTGAGTTAGCTTTAGCTAGCTTGAGTTAGCTTGAACTAGCTTTAGTTAGCTTGAGTTAGCTTGAGTTAGCTTGAGTTAGCTTGAGTTAGCTTGTCTTAGCTTTAGCTAGCTTGAGTTAGCTTGAACTAGCTTTAGCTACCTTGAGTTAGCTTGAGTTAGCTCGGGTTAGCTTGAGTTAGCTTGAGTTAGCTTGAGTTAGCTTTAGCTAGCTTGAGTTAGCTTGAGTTAGCTTGAGTTAGCTTGAACTAGCTTGAGTTAGCTTGAGTTAGCTTGAGTTAGCTTGAGTTAGCTTGAGTTAGCTTGAGTTAGCTTGTCTTAGCTTTAGCTAGCTTGAGTTAGCTTGAACTAGCTTTAGCTACCTTGAGTTAGCTTGAGTTAGCTCGGGTTAGCTTGAGTTAGCTTGAGTTAGCTTGAGTTAGCTTTAGCTAGCTTGAGTTAGCTTGAGTTAGCTTGAGTTAGCTTGAGTTAGCTTGAATTAGCTTGAGTTAGCTTGAGTTAGCTTTAGCTAGCTTGGGTTAGCTTGAGCTAGCTTGAGTTAGCTCGGGTTAGCTTGAGTTAGCTTGAGTTAGCTTTAGCTAGCTTGAGTTAGCTTGAGTTAGCTTGAGTTAGCTTGAGTTAGCTTTAGCTAGCTTGAGTTAGCTTGAACTAGCTTGAGTTAGCTTGAGCTAGCTTGAGTTAGCTTGAGTTAGCTTGAGTTAGCTTTAGCTAGCTTGAGTTAGCTTGAACTAGCTTGAGTTAGCTTGAGTTAGCTTGAGTTAGCTTGTCTTAGCTTTAGCTAGCTTGAGCTAGCTTGAACTAGCTTTAGCTACCTTGAGTTAGCTTGAGTTAGCTCGGGTTAGCTTGAGTTAGCTTGAGTTAGCTTGAGTTAGCTTTAGCTAGCTTGAGTTAGCTTGAGTTAGCTTGAGTTAGCTTGAACTAGCTTGAGTTAGCTTGAGTTAGCTTGAGTTAGCTTGAGTTAGCTTGAGTTAGCTTGTCTTAGCTTTAGCTAGCTTGAGTTAGCTTGAACTAGCTTTAGCTACCTTGAGTTAGCTTGAGTTAGCTCGGGTTAGCTTGAGTTAGCTTGAGTTAGCTTGAGTTAGCTTTAGCTAGCTTGAGTTAGCTTGAGTTAGCTTGAGTTAGCTTGAGTTAGCTTGAATTAGCTTGAGTTAGCTTGAGTTAGCTTTAGCTAGCTTGGGTTAGCTTGAGCTAGCTTGAGTTAGCTCGGGTTAGCTTGAGTTAGCTTGAGTTAGCTTTAGCTAGCTTGAGTTAGCTTGAGTTAGCTTGAGTTAGCTTGAGTTAGCTTTAGCTAGCTTGAGTTAGCTTGAACTAGCTTGAGTTAGCTTGAGCTAGCTTGAGTTAGCTTGAGTTAGCTTGAGTTAGCTTTAGCTAGCTTGAGTTAGCTTGAACTAGCTTGAGTTAGCTTGAGCTAGCTTGAGTTAGCTTGAGTTAGCTTGAGTTAGCTTTAGCTAGCTTGAGTTAGCTTGAACTAGCTTGAGTTAGCTTGAGTTAGCTTGAGTTAGCTTGAGTTAGCTTGTCTTAGCTTTAGCTAGCTTGAGCTAGCTTGAACTAGCTTTAGCTACCTTGAGTTAGCTTGAGTTAGCTCGGGTTAGCTTGAGTTAGCTTGAGTTAGCTTGAGTTAGCTTGAGCTAGCTTGAGTTAGCTTGAGTTAGCTTGAGTTAGCTTTAGCTAGCTTGAGTTAGCTTGAACTAGCTTGAGTTAGCTTGAGCTAGCTTGAGTTAGCTTGAGTTAGCTTGAGTTAGCTTTAGCTAGCTTGAGTTAGCTTGAACTAGCTTGAGTTAGCTTGAGTTTAGCTTGAGTTAGCTTGAGTTAGCTTGTCTTAGCTTTAGCTAGCTTGAGCTAGCTTGAACTAGCTTTAGCTACCTTGAGTTAGCTTGAGTTAGCTCGGGTTAGCTTGAGTTAGCTTGAGTTAGCTTGAGTTAGCTTTAGCTAGCTTGAGTTAGCTTGAGTTAGCTTGAGTTAGCTTGAACTAGCTTGAGTTAGCTTGAGTTAGCTTGAGTTAGCTTGAGTTAGCTTGAGTTAGCTTGAGTTAGCTTGTCTTAGCTTTAGCTAGCTTGAGTTAGCTTGAACTAGCTTTAGCTACCTTGAGTTAGCTTGAGTTAGCTCGGGTTAGCTTGAGTTAGCTTGAGTTAGCTTGAGTTAGCTTTAGCTAGCTTGAGTTAGCTTGAGTTAGCTTGAGTTAGCTTGAGTTAGCTTGAATTAGCTTGAGTTAGCTTGAGTTAGCTTTAGCTAGCTTGGGTTAGCTTGAGCTAGCTTGAGTTAGCTCGGGTTAGCTTGAGTTAGCTTGAGTTAGCTTTAGCTAGCTTGAGTTAGCTTGAGTTAGCTTGAGTTAGCTTGAGTTAGCTTTAGCTAGCTTGAGTTAGCTTGAACTAGCTTGAGTTAGCTTGAGCTAGCTTGAGTTAGCTTGAGTTAGCTTGAGTTAGCTTTAGCTAGCTTGAGTTAGCTTGAACTAGCTTTAGTTAGCTTGAGTTAGCTTGAGTTAGCTTGAGTTAGCTTGAGTTAGCTTGTCTTAGCTTTAGCTAGCTTGAGTTAGCTTGAACTAGCTTTAGCTACCTTGAGTTAGCTTGAGTTAGCTCGGGTTAGCTTGAGTTAGCTTGAGTTAGCTTGAGTTAGCTTTAGCTAGCTTGAGTTAGCTTGAGTTAGCTTGAGTTAGCTTGAGTTAGCTTGAGTTAGCTTGAGTTAGCTTGTCTTAGCTTTAGCTAGCTTGAGTTAGCTTGAACTAGCTTTAGCTACCTTGAGTTAGCTTGAGTTAGCTCGGGTTAGCTTGAGTTAGCTTGAGTTAGCTTGAGTTAGCTTTAGCTAGCTTGAGTTAGCTTGAGTTAGCTTGAGTTAGCTTGAGTTAGCTTGAATTAGCTTGAGTTAGCTTGAGTTAGCTTTAGCTAGCTTGGGTTAGCTTGAGCTAGCTTGAGTTAGCTCGGGTTAGCTTGAGTTAGCTTGAGTTAGCTTTAGCTAGCTTGAGTTAGCTTGAGTTAGCTTGAGTTAGCTTGAGTTAGCTTTAGCTAGCTTGAGTTAGCTTGAACTAGCTTGAGTTAGCTTGAGCTAGCTTGAGTTAGCTTGAGTTAGCTTGAGTTAGCTTTAGCTAGCTTGAGTTAGCTTGAACTAGCTTGAGTTAGCTTGAGTTAGCTTGAGTTAGCTTGAGTTAGCTTGAGTTAGCTTGTCTTAGCTTTAGCTAGCTTGAGTTAGCTTGAACTAGCTTTAGCTACCTTGA
The DNA here is from genome assembly GCF_964194025.1 of Convolutriloba macropyga. Lineage (NCBI taxonomy): Eukaryota > Metazoa > Xenacoelomorpha > Acoela > Convolutidae > Convolutriloba > Convolutriloba macropyga. The sequence goes on from NW_027451544.1 coordinate 27,567, forward strand.
GTTAGCTTGAGTTAGCTCGGGTTAGCTTGAGTTAGCTTGAGTTAGCTTGAGTTAGCTTTAGCTAGCTTGAGTTAGCTTGAGTTAGCTTGAGTTAGCTTGAACTAGCTTGAGTTAGCTTGAGTTAGCTTGAGTTAGCTTGAGTTAGCTTGAGTTAGCTTGTCTTAGCCTTTAGCTAGCTTGAGTTAGCTTGAACTAGCTTTAGCTACCTTCAGTTAGCTTGAGTTAGCTCGGGTTAGCTTGAGTTAGCTTGAGTTAGCTTGAGTTAGCTTTAGCTAGCTTGAGTT
>NW_027451545.1:0-30804 GCF_964194025.1 Convolutriloba macropyga
GCCGTGGTTTCCGATGTCGGCTCTTGGCAGGTAAGGGATATGCCCCGTCTGAGCTGTCATCCTCAGCTCTTGCCTACTGCCCTGCTGCTGAGTGCCACAGATGGGAGCCCAAGAGACAGAGGGGTCGCAGTGCTGGTGCGGCAAGGGCCCGTAGCTGGCATGGATGTCCGTCACATCAAGCAGTCCAGCAAAGTGGGTTACAAGGGCCGGCTGCCGTGGGTCTCCAAAGATTGGCAGGATTTGAATCCTGTTCCAGATTGGCTGCCCGCCCCTCATGAAGTTGAGGAGCTGGACCTCACACTCTTCCCCCTGCGGCACGCAGCGGTAAGCATGCCGAGCTGTGTAAGGTATTTGTAGGCCGGCCGGCCCTCAGCGGCCGCGGCTGCTTCCCTGTACATGTGAGCATGTGTATCCAAGACAGGTCGGCATATGTACAGGGCACATACAGCACACCGCCCTGCAGCTGTGTACCTTGTCAATAGCAGTCCGCATGGCAGCAATGGCGTTTGTGTCCACATCCTGGTGGCGGCCAGTTGCGTACAGTCCCCGAAACTGCATGAATCGACTACAGTGCAAACCAGAAATTAGCCTACAGGAACTGGTGATGTGTGCATGCACCTGTGAATGTCTGTATCCTACAAGACTGATCAGACAGACGGATCAGCCGGCCTGCGGTTTTGCTGAGCTGCGTGTTGATGCGTCTGCAGCGCTAAGACGTCTGAGTTAGGCAGGCCGGTATTGCTGAGACAGTCACGTCAATGCATTGTGCAGATACTGATGATGGCTGTGCTGGGCAAACTTTATGTCTGCTGCCGTGGCATAGCAAGCTGCACTATGCAGGGTATGATACAATTCATGATAAATTGTCAGGAGGTGCACGCACCAATTTTTCCCCAGGACTTCAGTAGCATGATATCCTGTTATCTTCTGGTACTGAGTATCAACTGCACATGAGTTGCACCGCCGTGACACATGAGATCAGACTCAGAATGCGACAATACAAGCAGGCAGTGAGAGACTGCCCCCATTCTGCCACAACAATATATGCATGCCAGCCAGGGAGAAAAACAGCGGCCAAGATGTGCTTGAGCGATGAAGGGGAACCCACACAAGACTGCACCAGTGCAGTGGGGATTTTTGCAAGTTGTGGCAGTAAGGGCAGGGCGCACCGTAAATGATAGGGTGGTCCACTTCGAGAGCATCACAAACCACCAGTCCACAAGATCCGGTCTCAAGGATGTTGTTTATTCTTTGCCATGTGTTGTGGTCGCTCCCGCACAAGTGAGGCGGGAGGGACTCCCGTACCCTACAGCTGAGAGCAGACGTGCTTGCCTCCCCAGCAACGCGGGCGGTTTCTGGCTCGGCCCGTGCCCGCGGGCCACTGCCAAACTGCGTTTCTTCGCCCATATAGCAAACGCTGTGCACTAGCTAATTCAGCCGCCGGCACAGCCGCAGCGCAAGACGTGAATACCCAACCGCCAAGTGCTTCGATTGACCGATGGACCAAATGTTGCGGATAGACGGACCACCCGCGGCTTGCACGACGTTGTCCGCTAGTCGCGGGGCGGGATCTCCAGCGGCGCCACGTGCAGACCACCGGTACCCAAACCCAGCTGGTGCGCTGCCGTTGACGTCTTGATCGAATAAGGAGAATTGACCCCACCCCCACCTTTTGAGTACCAGTTGTGTAAACAGGCAGCCCGCGGAGAAACCTGAGCGCTTCAGCTGGGGGTCAGGAGACTCAGATGAAGTATCCTACCCGGACGCGCAGAACTGTAACCATTTTCACACATACTATGTCAGGTGTCAGGACCAAAACGACCTGCGACCCGGCCGAAATTCTACATCTCACAGGATTTTCCTGGGCGTGACGGATCCCAAACCCCAGTACACATCGGAATCTCGTGAACAGAGCAGGTCGCCCAACTGTGCTCGGTCCGATCCGAGACTGTCAAGGCCAAGCTGGAAGCTCGCCTGCAACAGGCTGTGCGGGGGTCTCCGGTAAGGCAACTCCGGCTGGCGTAAAGTATCTCTATATGCTATCGTTCGTTTCCTGCAGGAAGCGGAACCCAGAACGACCGTGACCAGACTCCAACAGATTTGCAAATTGTATGAGCAGAGTCTCTCCTGGCCCGTTGGTAAATCAAATGCGTTTGAGCTGAGTTGACAGCAGCGGAAGTCGATGCACTGACGGGCAAGTGGCAAGCTCGCGCGAGCGTGTGAAGCATCCTCACTGTCTCCATAAGGCCTAAGGGGTCCTTTTCAGAGCTAGAACGCGGTAAAGTGGCAGTTCATAGTTTGCATTGGGGTCAGCGAGTGCGCTTTTCGAGGACAAAGGCAAGATACGTCAAAATATCGACGGCTTCTTCCGTATCCCTAGTCCCTACTGACTACCATGTACGGTGTGTACAGTTGTACTCGTACTCGTATGCCCGAGATTCTTCAACCATATCAGATGCATAGGCGCTCGGGAAACTCCACCCTATTTCGGAGAAATCTTTTCATTATCGCTATGTATTCCATATCTATTTCGTTCTTATTTCGTTTTCAAATGGCACTTTTGCCCACCTCGGCTTGTCATTGTGCGGCACATGCAACGGAATTCGGAAATAATACACATCCGGGTCCCCCGGCCGGCCGGCCGGATGCTCCGTAACGGGTGCCGAAAGGCATGGCCAGGGGGTTTTTGACCCGGGGGTGAAAAAAAAATACACATCCAGTACGAGTACTAGTACATCACGGATGTACACACCCATAAGTACTCCTGTAAGTACCAGCCATAAGTACATGACGGGTACAGTAGTCGTAGGACTACGATTGCATTGTTGTGATCTGCACGCGCGCATGCATGCATGGCTGGATCCTGCTGGCCCGGCGGGCGCGGCCGATGCCCAATTGCCGTACTAGTAGGGTACCTACGAGTATATGTCTTTGTTTACACCGTAATAACACTGTCAAGGTAGGGAACCTACCTATGTGGTCGTAGGTCACAGGTTGATTACTCGTACAGGCGAAGGATCGACATAAAGGCCAGGGAACCTACTATCAGTACTATGTGGTCGTAGGTACCTAGTAGTACCTACCTACCCTACCTGCTCAGGTACGTAGCATAGTACAAGTACTAGTACGAGAGCGTCCCCTTGCATGTGCATGTATGTAGATCTCTGGCGGCTGCCAGGCATTTTACTACTACTGTACTCGTACTGCTAGAGGGTACTACAAGAGCGTAAATTTGGCTTTCAGCGCTAGAACAGGAAGTTAGCTTAGGTAGGTGGGTAACCACTAACCAGGTAGGGTACCTAGCGATATGTCGCTATTACGAGTATCAGGAGCCCTGTTGGACCCCAACAGGAAGGGTTATGCACGTGGTATGCACTAGTGAGACACTCCTAGCAGCGGACAAACGAGTTGGCTCTTGTGCGCAGCCTGCTCATCGCGGTGGCCAAATTATGGCATTCTGTGTTCTCAGTACCGACTGCAAGCAACGCCGGGATGCCGGAGGATAATGTGGCATCTATTGGGGGGGGGGGGGGGGGGGAGGGGATCAACAGAAAGGGGTATATGAGGTGCACGAAAGGGTACCGGGTGCAGGGTTAACGGCCACCTCAAGTGCTGCTGCCACTAAATTACATGGCCGCGCGCGGGGGCGGTACAGGTATTGCGGTGGCCGCGGTGAATTTGGGGCTCAGAGGCACAGCTCATGGGTTGGTCAGGGTGGCCGCCGCGCATGTAATATGCAAGCTCCATAGGCTGATATTGCATGCTCAGTTCACATTTGAGGAACTCCATATCATCGAATACAAATTGGCACGAGCCTTTACATACTCACAGCTGGAGTGCACCCTCAGACCATGCACAATAAGCAGTACGTAGGGCGCGTGCATGGTCAGAGGGGGCCCAGCTGATGGGGGCCGGCCGGCAGGCTCAAAGGTGTGTGTGTGTGTGTGTGTGTGTGTGTGTGCAGGGGGGGGGGGTGCCCTGTTGCCACCGGCAGGTTGCTCCAGGTACTTGCCAGCGTGCCAGTTTACCTATCCTTTAACGATCAGTCATTGTTACACACTAATGTCAAGCATACTTCCTCCAAAGACGCCATCTCCTTGCGCCCAGTACCGGTCTTGGGCATAGATATGCTGATCATCCTTCAAGCATGCAGACGCTTGCAATACCAGCCTGGGGCACGTGGCCTGGGTCAATGATTGCTCGTGAGCCATGGGAATTGACCAATTACAGTGCATGGGAAGGGGAATGCAGAGAGATAGCGGGAAGGGCCGGGAAGAGGAGTGGGGGAATAGCGGGAAGAGTAATAAACTGCACGAAGCTGGGAACGAATTGGGGTTTAATTCAGAGGGGCAGGGTACAGAAACGGGCCGGCAATGGGACAGTGGATTAATGGGCCATGAGGAGGATGATAAGCAAAATGGGAATGCAATAACAGAAAAGGGAAATGAGGGGAGTGTAAAGGAAGGGAATGCGAAGGCGAAGGCGAAGGTGGCTGGGGATACCTGGGGAAGTTTAGGGATTAGATCGAGGGGGGGGGGAAGGGGGAAGGGGTAGCGGGAGGGGTTCCAGGGAAAGGGAGAGTTGGGGAACTCTAAGAGTAGGGAACACGAACTAGCGGGACGGGAACTGGGAATGAGTACACATAGGGGAGCGACATGGGAATGGGAACGGGCAGTGTAGTTTAGGGTAGGCACTAGGCACGGGATAGAGAGAGAGAGAGAATTACTCACCAACATCTGCACATCCATTGTACATCTGAAAGTCAATTTTACAGTGATTTTAGGGACGTCAGAGGCTTAAGCCTCGCACACAGCCCCCGCAGAAACCTGGGTGTTTTTTAGGCAGGGGAAAGTAGGTGCCTATACACCCACTAAAATTTTTAAAATGGGAGAGATGCAGAATGTCATAGTGCAGAATGAGTGACCGTTTTTAGAAAGAACCGCGGGGGGGCGGGGGGGGGGGGGGGGGGGGCGTGGTCCGAACGTCCGTACGTCCGTACTCCGTACGTCCGTGTTGTAAATTTCGGATTTCCTAGTTACCACGAGTAGTACAGTACTGCTACTAACTAATGTCTGACTGCTCTAAAGGCAATAAAGAGGCAATAAAGAGGCAATAAAGAGGCAATAAAGACTACTACTCGTACTAGTAGTAAGCTTTATTTTGATATTATTATATACAATTTCTATATTATAACAGAGGTGGTAAGAACCGCGGCCAATAGAGATTGAAAAATTTACTGCGATGTGTTCCCGTTGCTTGTATAGGGTAATTTCGCAGGACGACCGGTGAGAGTGCGGATTCACTCCACACATGCCTGGGATGGATTGTGATCCACTTTTCCAGCTTTCCAGAGCTTTCCATAATCCATATGCCCTTTTCAATTTTTTGGGGGTTCTTTGGGATCTTTAAAGCTTCACGTACACAACTCTTTCTAGCGCGTTGCAGAATCAGTGAGACAAGCATCGATGTTTTATCGAGAGAGATGGGAATCATGAATGGAGGTCCCCCAATTACGATAGAGAAAATCGGTTGAGGTGGTACCCTACGCTAGGGAGTAAATAAACGATGTACTGCCTTGATCATAGAGAATTGTTTGATTAGCGGTAGGTAGGTACCTATAAAGGACCTACCTACTAGGTACCTACCATGCAGACGAAAGTACTTTCTAACAGCTCATTATCATGGTGTAGTGGGTACCTAAACCAACTATCCTACATTACCCTACCTACCTACCTACTCGTACGTATTCGGGTCTGCAACCAACCTCCCACCTACTTAGTTAGGAGTGTACCCCCAACTCTCAAGCGGGGTGATAGGTTGATTACATCCAAATTCCAAGGGGTCAGCCGGCTGGCCCGGCCAGTACTCTAGCGAGGTACCTCTAAGCTAGGGTAGGGTACCTATCGAGAAAAATTCAGATAGCTACCCTAGGTACCTACGTACCTACCTGCGAGCACAGCCTTCATGGTATTACCAGCCAGGCCGGGCAGGAGCACAGATGTGGCATCCTTTTCAGTCATTTACACTACTCCAAAAAAGTTCGTGCATGTTGAGTTTTGGTGAATGGAGAGGGACCTAGCCCCCTACTAAGTGGTATGGCCGCACGATCCGAAGCAATCATGGCATTAACGCGGATACATGTGGTTGTAACCCCTAAATATGGCGTTTGGACCATGAGAATCGAGCATTTAGCCCAAGCCGCAATGCAGGGTTCGTGCTGGTGCACCTTGAAATTCGGCTAAGTTTTCTGTGATTCGCTGTTGGCATTGCGTTCCACACACTAGGTCCCATAGAACGACCTTTCACATGGGGTAAGCACGTGATACAAGAAAAGTTTTGATGTGGTGACACGTGTCATAATCCAAGGATTAAGACTTAATCCTTGTGGCAGTTGGCTTTCCGAAGAATTTCCGTTTTTCAGGTGTCTGGGATTTGCCCACTGCCAGGCAAGCAACCTTCTTGGAAGCATGGGATGCCAAGATCATGCATGCATGTAGCCCATGGATGCATGTTGACTATGCAAGCATTGGTCGAGCCATAGCAATGGTCGTTAGCCCGTGGGGCTAATCCCAAGCTCTCGGGTGGTTTTCCGCTAAGCTGACTGTCACCCCTCGAAATCACGTACAGTCAAATTTGAAGGGGTTCCCGTGCTCAGAATGCCAGTTTGACCGGTGCTCCGAGATCCCTAGGCCCGTGCGCATCTTTTATGTCGATTTTGGCGGCATGAGAGAACAGAAAATGCGTCGCTGCGCTCCGCATTTTCTGTTCTCTGATTCAAAATTGGACCGATTTTAGAAAATTTTCGATTTCGCCTCCCCAACTGGCCATTCTGGCCCCTATTCTGGCGTGGGTTTTCACCATGGAGAGAGAACCACCTAACCTCCATGAAGTCATAGTTTGGGGCTCGTTGCTTTCGTTGGCCCCCCTATAGGCTGTGGTAGCCTGCTGTGGGAACAAGGGCCAAAGGCCTTGGCAGTGGCCAAGACAGCCAACATGGTTGAGGGTGATAGTTAGGTGCCCCCCACCGAAACTAGCACCATGCACAACTCCAACGTGGTAACCTTGGCTATTGTAGCGCCTTCATGTGTTCTCTTCCATAGACTTGTTGGCCAACGGGTAGATAGAAGCTATCCCCATGACCCCCTAGCTTTCTGCCCCATGCAATGCACAATTGGCCTACAATTTGCAAGTTGGATTCTCAAACCCTAGAAGACCCTTTTGAAGGTTATGAAGGTATGGTTCAGAAGCCCTACTCAAGGTCTCTACCCTACAGTAGGTTTTGGGTTGGCGAGCTGCCATCTTCACCTCCCCACAGGTTGAGGCCCATCTTCCCGTGAAAAAACATGCATGAACTTTTTTGGGGTACTGTATAAGCATATGCATAGCGCTACTTTTGGGTGGGCAGATCCTTTTACCGCATCCTTTTTAAAAGTGAACAATAATAAAAATCAATATTATTATTATATTTAGAGTCTAGAGAGAGAGCGAGGAGGTGAGACTGAGGTAGGTACAGTAGGCCTCTCCCTCTAAAGCTAGGTAGGTACCCTACCTACCCTACTCGCACCCACAGAACCTGCCGGGCGCCGGCCTGGCATTGATGGAACCTGCCTGCGTACCTGGCTAGTAGCCAGTAGGTAGGTACTGTAGCCAGGCAGGGCACCTCTCTCTCTAGAGGGTAGGGTCGCCGGTGCGGTAGGTGATGAATCTGTCCTGTCCTGATCTGTCGTGATAGCGGAACGGCCGAAGGGTACTACCTCTAGTACCTACAGCTCCTGGTACCTGTAGCTCCCGGTACTACTTTAGTGGGTACAGGTAGGTACCCTCTACAGTAGTAACCATCCCGTCTCACCCTCTACGTACAGTACTACAGTAGGCCGGGGATACCTACCTACCGTACGGCCCGCCGGCCGGCCGGCCGATCGATCGAGGCCCATGTACTTTTTTAAGACTTGTACTCGTACTACTACAACAGTACGAGCACAACACAAGTACTAAGTAGTGCCCAATTTGTGCCACATTTTTAATTTTTAAAAAATGATAATAATAATAATAATAAAAGTTTTCACGTGTAAATTCACACATGCAGTCGCCAGTCGGCGAGGATATCCTTCGATCCAGGGGGCCTCCTGATCCTACCAGGATCCCTCCTGATCCTCCTGGCTTTCTCAAATACATCCCTCCCTCCCTCCCTCCCTCCATTATACCCTGGCCTGATCGGCAGAACACGTGCCTTCCATCAATGAGCCTTCCAAGCTAATAATTGATAATTCACTGTGGTTCAGCACCCTGCAGGATGTGTGTATGGGCCAATTGGGCCTCTGATGTCACTTCCATTCCAGATCAGTTCAGGCTCAGAAGCAATCACCCACTGTTTCATCAAGGACTGGCGCCTGCACAGTGGCTCGAATGCACACCTGCGCCACAGAACCCCATGCGCTCCTCAGGAGTACTTTGGGGTCGCGTTGGGGCGCGGTTTTCTCTGTGCTGGAAGCCGAGAGTTTGAAAGTGCGAAGAAGTTGTGTTTTTGCAAGCCCTGTAGCGGCTACAAAAGTCTTCTCAAATGTGTGCACCTCAACCCATGCTTGTACTGTTGAAAGAGATTCAGACATGCGAACTTCGCCAACATGGTTATGCAGGTGGACTTCGGCTCGAGTGGGCGCATAGGGCGCATATCTACTGCTTTATGAATTGTGCTGTACACCATGTGTGTACGGGGGAGGACAGAAGAGCGGTGAAGAAAGGCTGACAAGCAGATGCCACTGTCTGTAACGTTATGAAACAGCGACTGGCCGGTGGTCTTTGGTACCCATGCTATAGTTGCAGGGTAGAACAGCTGGTCGTAGCGGCAGCTCTGAGCTGACTTCTGCACCGTCTGTAACGTTATGGGACAGCGACTGGCCGGTGGTCTTTGGTACCCACGCTGTACCTGCTGGGTAGAACAGCTGGTGTTCGCGGCAGCTCTGAGCTGACTTCTGCACCGTCTGTAACGTTATGGGACAGCGACTGGCCGGTGGTCTGTGGCACCCACGCTGTAGCCTCTGGCATGGGTACTAAAGCCATGACGTGAGCATTGGATGCAGCTGGTGGGAGCTACCACCTGCATTCAGGACTGCACTGCATGAACAAGGGTATATAGTCATGCCTTGCCCTCCAAGTGCTCCTTACTACAGCCAGGCGCCAGTGCAGAACAATATCTATGATTTCCTCTCAAGCTTCCTACTAGCTGCTTGTGGTTTTGAGTCGGAACAGGGCCTCTAGGAGGAGATCAGCTGAGGGCAGCGTACAACAGCGCAGCCCATCGGATTTGCACCAGGCCAAACCAATCTGGGTACAATAAACCGCTCTCAATTTGTTTCGGATGTGCAATATGTGTCTGCGTATGGAGGGACAGTGCGTCCCGATCGAATGGCTGGCAAAGTAACGTAGGAGGACCGATTGTGATTGGTGCTTGTGTGTATTCGTGTGCATCGTGTATGACCGGGGCCGCTGCTATTTAGGGAGAATGCAAAATTCAATGGCACATTGCCAGTACGGTCTGACGAACGCTGCTGGCCTCTGAAACGTATGCAGAGGCTCCATATGACTTGCAACTATGGAAGGTGCGGGGCAACGGGACACATCTGAACCGTCACACCGTTGTCATACAGTGAAGCGAACATACAGCAACAGCTGCCAAGCCTTGGGGGGTACTGTGGTAATGAGTTCAATTCTTCACTGATACCACATGGCACATCATGTACAGGTGATAAACGGACGCAGGTCCAGCTTTCAAAAAACAAAACAATCGTTGACACTGGTCCAAATGCTTTGATCTGTACGCCTCTGCATTCCTGGGCGCTACATCACAATTCGACAACTGTCACCACTCTAATGTAGCTGTATCCACGCAGCCACGGTGTGGCCGAGTGCGGCCACGGTGTGGCCGAGTGGGCAGCCAGCAGTTGACGCAGGACGTGGATGATTCTTGCAGTCATGTCTACATGCGCGGCGTTGTCATCACGGTGAGACTGGGCTCTGCACGCTGGGCTGGTAGGATACCAGCCCTAGGATGAGACTGCCCTACCCCTGCCTCTTTCTGGAATTCACCTCTGTGACGTGAATTTGTCCCTCTGCTCTTGCCTCATCTCAACCACTGGTCTACCCCTGCATCATTCTCCATGGCCTGCTTGTAACGTTTACAACTGTGGTCAAGGTCAACATGCAATGTTTGTGCATAAACAAAAGTTGTGCCTGCTTTGTGGAGGATGGGGCTAGAGGCATGTGGGAGTCCTGAGAGCTAGGTCGATATTTTAGTGGGGGAACATGGTTTGATATGCTTTCAACATATCTCGACAAAGTATCGCAAGCCTCAGCGGCGGCGAGAGCCGGCCCTCTACCAGCACCCAATAGGGGAGGCGTGCGTGCGGTGCCTTAGCAAGGGTGATAGCGGTAATGTGTGTGCAGCCGCCCGGGGGGGGGGGGGGGGGGGGGGGGCGAAATGCCAGCTCACGGCAGACTGTCGGCGGAAATTATAGGTGCGGTTGTGTGATACCTGACTCACTGCTGGGGTGAGGCCGCCCTGGGCAGCCCCCTGGTGGGATGCTGTAGGGTGTCTGTGTGGGCTCGATGGAGATCAGGGCAGATGCAGGAGGCCATAGTGCAGGGGGGGCTAGTGCAGACCAGGCATGTGGGGTGTGTGAATGGTGGAGCCTGGCTGAAAAAAGAGGCATTGCAGGCTGGCTTGCTGGACTAGTTGGCTTGATCGGGGCAACCGTACTATGTGTATGGTGGGCAACCGACCTCCGGGCTGGAGACCTGCAGAACGAGTACGGCAAAGCCACCAAGGCTCAAGGAGCGTTCCTTGCTTCCAGCCACAGGGTGCCAATACTGGTTACATGTCTGCGCGGGATTACTACGGTGCAGCACAAGTTCACCATAGGGCAGTGCAGTACACAAAAGATCAACACAGCCGGACGCACCTGGTTATGACAGGGCACACCAGTCCAAGTGCGGCCACCTCCAGTGACCAAGGAAATCCATAGGGGCCCAAACGGCCCCACTGGTAAATGCGTGGGCATTGCCAGTCGTGATCAAGGCGGTGGACCTGCAGCAACTGAGACCCCAGACCCTGGCGTGCCGGCAGGCTGCACGGACACCTGCTGCGGCCTTGACCACAAGGAGGAAGAATAGGAATGCCATGCCCAGTGTTGATTCGTCATGGGAGGCTGGGGGCGGCGGTTTGGTCCGCGGCGTCAGTGTCCGCACTGTGTTTCCAGAGGCCAGTGAAAAAAATTGTGATGAGAGTAATGGCATGTGGCAGTGTGTTAAACAAAGGTCAGCACAGAGCATGAAAGAGTTATGACCGAACAGAGAAGCCAAAATGCTGGTGATTGGAAGGAAATGACGATCGAGGAACCGGCGTTGCGCGTTCAGCCATGTGCTGTCCTGGGGTGCATGATCCTATCACGCAGAGTGCAGTTGCCTGGCGAGTCAATTATCAATGCAAGCAGCTGATGAGTGCTATTGTTTCTCCATCTATACATGTGCCTCGTTACACCTCTGCAGCATCAAGGCTTGAATGCTGGATATGAAGAGATAAAGTTCCCACGGTGATACTAGAAAAACCAGTAGGAAGTATATGTATTTATGACATGCTGCGGACGATCTCTACCTATAATTCATATACTGTGAGAACTGCCCATTATGTGAAATATATGTGTTGATTCTGTTCCTCATTTGAACCATGCGTGCTCTAAGGCTTCTGCAGCCGTGATCCGTTTCTTTGGAGATTTCTCAAGCAGTTTCGAGACAAGGTCGCGAGCATCAGCGCTGATCAGATCCCAGGCTGGATCCTTGACATTGTACTTCCCTCGTTGGATTCTTTCAAAAAGCGTTGTGCAGTTATCACAGTAGCTCGTGCCATCCGTGAAGGGTGGGTACCCGCTGAGGAGGATGAACATGATGATTCCTGCTGCCCAGATGTCGCACTCAGGACCATAAGACCTGGCTCTCGAGTTGACAACCTTCAAAGCTTCAGGGGAGACATACATGGGCGTTCCGCAGACTGTCACCATTGGGGAACTATCAGACATGAGGTTGGAGAGGCCGAAGTCTGCAATCTTAACTCGAGATACACAGTCTGCATCTACCAGTAACAGGTTCTCGAGCTTCAGGTCCCGATGTACAATACCACGGTCTCGCATGTGCTTTATCCCTTGCAGTACGGTGGAGATAATCTCTTTGGCGTCCTCCTCTGGAAGGCTGCCACGCTCCGCAACAGCATACAGCAACTCGCCGCCGCTCACCAACTCCAGGATGAGGTACACCTTATTCCCCTCGATGAAGTGCTCCCGAAGATAAATGAACGAGGGGTGCCGCCCGATGGCTTTCATGACCTGGATTTCGTTTATCACCTCTGATAGTGTACTCTCTCCCCTCTCTGGACGGTGTCCACAGGCCGGCAGGTGAAGTATTTTGCACGCCCAGGTGCTGCCCGTTTCCCGGTCGGTGACTAAGCGGACGGTCGAAAAGGCGCCACTGCCAATGACGCGGCCGATGCTGTACTTTTCCCTCAGCCTAGCCGGTGCCTTGATGACCGACTCGGATTTCGAGGAGTCCCACTTCGTTAGAAGCTGGTCGTTTCGCGTCTTGCCACCACTGGTTATGGTGGCGGTAACACTCACTCCGGCGAGCTCGGTGGCGTGCGGCCCGTCTGCCGCGTACACATCTGTCATCCTCTGCAGGCCGTTCTTCACCGGGCTCCACGGGCTGACGTTCCAGGAGCGCAAGGCTTTGATATGCATGGTTCCTTGTCCGGAACCTTCGGGAAGCTGGCGGTCGTCTGTCGCCTAGCCGCAGCTGCGTCTCTGTCCACCACCCCGACAGCTGCAACGTGTAGTAAACGATGAGCGACGACGCTCGCTGGATCGCGGCAGCTAGAGTTCCGTATGTGTGCGGTCACGTACTTGAACTACCGGCCGAAGCTCGGCCGGCCAACTTCGAGTACAGGGTAGGGTACTCTGTGCCGATACTTGTTGTCAGTGCGGAGGAGCTGAGCCGCGCTGTCGCAACAGTTAGCACCGCGAGTACATCCCGGTGACTGCAACCCAAAGTCAGACGATGCCAAGAACAGAGACCCCTAACTATACTGTGAACAGATTATGGGCTCCGGGTGCTAGCTTGACTCCGCGTCAGGGTTTGCGACATGCGAGACGCATGCCCTGTGGACAAGTTGTAAAACGTCTACTATCAAAAAGTTACGCGGCAACGTAAAAGTTCGCTTGGGCGAAGGTTGCCAGCGCATACGCTGCTGGTAGGGCTTATCAAGTCACCGGAGGGCAGCGACTCTCAGATGGTGGGTTCGAAGTGTCCTGTTCAGTCTGGGCAATTCAGATCCTACCATGAGCATGAATCCATGGATCACGATGCCTTACTTAGCCACACGGTTCGCGACTCAGATGCCAGGCCTGGAATGCGATGCAAAACTTAAAACGTAAAAAAGCCCAAGAAGCATGGCCAGCCAGTGGCCGGGAGCGCGGAAGGGCCAACGTGGAAGCTACGTACCCTAGGTACCGGTTGGCCCTCGCGGAAGCTACCGTACCGTCGCTACCGTACCGATGTCATTACGAAATACTCGTACGAGTACACACTACACATGGTACTACTGTCTACTGTTAACTTAGCAGTGTTACATAGACTATATTAGTACATGCCGAAATTGCCGATGTGCCGGCCATCGTCCTGGCTCGCGTACCACGTGAGATTATTATTTGCATGTGCCGGCCGATGTACGCGTGCTGCATGCGCATGAGTCGCATACACCAGTAGGGTACGTGCATTCACCTACAGAACTCGTACTCGTACTCGTGAGGATGGCTATAATCTCTGGCTATTTAAAATTGGCGTGTTTGCTACTGTGGGGTGTAGGTAGAGGATATTATAACTTCGTTCCATCTTCGTACATCGTCGTAGGGCTGCATCTCCTACGATATCTACATACAATCCGATACCCAAAAGAAACGGAAGCTCTCAGCGTACGCGGTTTTCTCAATTTATAACATGAATTCTCGCTACAGTAGTGTGGTGTACCCTACTACGTGCCCTACTGTACATGGTGTAGAGTACTAGAGCTACTACACACACTGTAATCAGCACGCCACTACATTACTCGCAAGTCGTACACAATGTATACACCGTGTATACGAGTATGGATGGCGATATAGGGTAGTCAGTACACTCTCTAGAGCCAGGGCGGGCCTGGGCTGCAGGAAGTAGGAACTCGACACTCGCGTAAGTCGTACGAGTAATAATTTATAATATGGTGCTACTATGTACATATCCTCTGGGCTCGGGTATGTATAGATGTAACGTATGTAGGTACAAGAGACGAACGCACGGACACGGACCTTCCCGGGCCTCCGGCCCGGCCGGGCCTGCAGCCCGGCCCCTTAAAATCGTTGTATCCTACTAATTATTACAATATTAAGCTGAGCATGACAAACAAACATACATACATACATACATATACAAACTGACACATGCATTCACTTTTATATTATTATAAGGATAGTAGTAGCTGGGGGATATTGACATTTGACATGTAATAATTGGTAACAGTTACGTCCATTGGTACATTTGGTAAGTGGTAAGTGGCACTGACCGGGGGCACTGACCGTTGTGCCAGGCGCGACACAGCCGTAGGTAGGTAGGTACTAGGTAGGTAGGTACCGTACTGATGAAGGAATAATAAACACTCAGAATACACCGCCAATACCTGTGCGTACAGGCACCTACTCATAGTGTACCGGCCACCCTCCAAACCAGCCTTTTTCGAATATTACGTGGGCAGTTTGAGAGTGTGCGTACGCCGTACTCGTACGACGGGTAGGTGGGTACCTACCCCTACTCGTAGCAGGCTGCAGGAGGAAGATTGCATCGACCTGGGGTACCCCTTGGGGAGGTTGTATCGCTACAATAATATGTCCGCAGGTACAGCCCGTACAGCCTACAGTGCAGTGATTAAAAAGGATTCTGGATTTCAATCTGAATTCCAGGCTCCCACCCGTGATTTCAGGGACAAGGTAGGTACTAGGTACCCACCTCTAGGTATGATTGAGCAGGATATATGGAAGTCGCTTCCCGACAAATCACAAACCCCTCTGTGGTTATGGCCGGTGGGTACCTAGGTACCGCGGTATCTCTATTCTCCATAGGCCGGTAGGTGGTACCCTACCTGAAGTGTGTAGACGGGACAGTACGAGTACGAGTACTCGTAGTGCCCGGTGCAGAAGCAGTAGGGAGGTACCTAGGTTCAAGGTAGGTACTAGGTAGGTACAGGTACCCTACCTACCTCGGACCTCGGTAGGATTTATGTTCCGAGATATACAGCGCACCCACTATCCGGCCGTGTGTATACGGCCAGAAAAGTGAGAATGCGTACGCGGCAGTCGATCGAGAACAGTACACTAGAAATACGACACATACTAGTTGCTACTAGTACTCGTACAATTATGCATCCAGGGTGCTACGAGTACGGGATTTACCTCCGACAAGGATCGGTGACGTGGCAGCGAACGAACCCGGCGGCCTGTGGCTATTTGGCAGGTCTCGACTCTCGACACTCTAGCTAGAGTCAAGAGTGTCTCCCTACACGTACAATGGGATCACTAATCGATTACTAATCACGTATCAGTACTAATTCTCCATGCATTGGCAGACCGCGTACTCTTGGTGTTGAGGTCCGCGCACGGTCGGGCAAAGTCTAGCTATTGTAGGCTTTAAGTACGAGTAGGTACTCGTAGGGTACTAATTTGTCTCTCTCTGGAGCTGTATTCACATTTTCAGACCTCACTGCTTTTCGGATCCATTTCCCTTGCACTTCGCTTTTTTCCGTGTTTGTTCCATTTAATATTCGTGAACAAAGGTATGCAAATATCCGATTGCAAATGCACGAATACACCGTCGACCGGCAAGAAATTCAATTCTTACATTTGTGTTGTACAATCTAAAACTTCACCTCAGCTGAGCTAATAAGGTCTGCTCAGCTCAGCTACGAGTAGCTATTTTTTAAACCTCTCCGCCCCAAATATAAGGCGTGCCGGGGACACCCGGCACTCATTTCCGCACTCGCACCACGCTAAACACCGTGGGAGCCATCTCGGCTGTTTCCGCGATACATCCCTACGAGCACAACATGTATGAATGCTGCTACTGTAAATATCCGGAAATCCCGCTACGGAATTCTATGACGCACCTGTGTACGTGTCCCTATGTGTCTCCGATATACATCGCAAAACTGAGTGTCGAGCTGCGTCAAATTTGGCAAGGGCGGGGCCTCTAGAAGGGCCGGCGAGTCTCCGGCCGCGCACGTCGTATCGCGGCCGTTCGAGGCCGCGACGATCCGCGAGCATACCCAGGTAACAATACACATATATGGTACACGTTATCGATCGACGACTGCTTTCCCATCCATGACTAGACGTAGTGCGGTGCACGGCTCCGCGCAGTGTGCCTGGAAGCGTTCTGCAGTGCCATGTCCAGTACTGATCGTCCGAAAGCAAAACGAAAGAAGAGTTCTCAGAATGAAAAGGATCGGGACAGGGTAACCTCGAGGCTAAGCCGCGACCACCACGATAAAGCAACACGCTTACATCAGGTCTTCAAGCAAGTCGCAGCAGAGAAGGGGGTCAAGCCAATTACATTTCAGGACCTCCTAGGCCAGGGAGTCGACCTTCTATGTGAGAAATACTCTCTGCCAGCTGCCAAGACGAACACTGCAACCGCGCTGGATGCGTCTGAGCTCAATGACATCACAGAGTCGGCACAGCAAGCTGGAATGTACACCAACCTGCTCATGTGCAACGACCCCACAGAGGAGCTAATCGGCGCGATGGCACTGGGGCATCCCCCTCCATCCTGCCAGGTCCCCGCCGCGACTGGAATGCAACAGGGCACGATGACCAGCATGGCCTCTTCTAAGACCAAGAGGCGCCGGCCACAGAATTAAGCTACTGCTGAGGTCCAGCAGCATCCAAACAAGTACTCCAAGAGAGAGTGGTCAGTGGGAACACGTGGCTCCGACTTTCATGTGCTCCACAGACAAATTCAGGAAGTTGATGGAGCTTATGGGGGACCATGTGCCGTGCCCCCGGTGTGCAGAGAGATCAGAGGAAACAAGCACGTTGTTCGACGAACCTGGCTACCTACGAGTTGTCAGTGGCAACGTATCCGACTATGGTTTCAGTAGGTGTGTTGTCATTACATGCAACAAACTCCGAGATGGATGCGACTACAAGCTGCACTGGAGCTCTACCGAGGAGCCCTCAGCCCCAGGGCGCCTTCCACAACTCACAAAGAAGGCCATCTTTTCTGCACTGTCGTGCGGTATGGGTCACTCTCAATTCTCGGAGTTTGTTGATAACATGGGTCTCAACCAGATTGATTGGAGGCGTTGGCAGGTGCGTGTATAAAAATGACCTAGAGCAAGTTCATGAGACACACTCGATAAAACAACATCTCTCTGTAGTGTAGCGTCAGTGTATTGGTTGACAGAACATAATTATTATGATGTGCAGGAGTTCCAAAATGGCAAGACAACCCACCTGTCATGGCAGGATGCCGTACTACTAGTGGCCCGAGAGCGGCGCTGGAAGCTATATGAGGAGCTAAAGACATGTGGGCGGCCTGTGATTGCTGTGGTGGATGCCCGCTACGACAGCACCCGCAACGGATATCATGGCTCAGTGGTGTTCATGGACCACATTTGTAACAAGGTGTTACATGTTGAGACCCTGACAAGGAAGGATACGGGGAGCAGCTGGGCTATCGAGGACATTGGCTTCGAAGATGGCATTGATGAGCTAGAGCAGGTGATGGGATTGAATATCGGTGAGGTAATTCATGACGACAAGGCCAGTGTGGACAGCAAGATGAGGAAGATGCCGAAGCAGAAGATAAACAGCAAGGACATGTGGCACTGCACCAAGAACAAGATACGCATCTTCAACGAGGAGATGGTGACAAAAAAGAGGCAGAAGACAACCACAGTGACAGAGGCGTGCACCAAGGCACATTTGCAGGACCTGACTCTAGAAAAGCTTCGTACCTGGATGAAGGGTCAGACAGACATCGAGCCTGCGACATACAAATCCCTGAAGAAGAGTGATCTAGTGCAGGCAATATGGGATAAGCTTGTTGCCCTGGGTCTGCGTTCCGGCGATGGAGACCTACAGGTTAGTGTGCAGTCAATCGATTTGTTTGTCACAGTACACAGATCACAGTATACTGCTAAACATCTGCAACTATCACGACCACAGTACACATACAATATGTTGCTGGAAACTGCAGGTGTCTAGCCTAGCATACCCCGAGTTATCACAGCACGAATTCGGGAAGAAGCTACGGAACTGGGTGTACACTACCTGTGCGGCGGCTGCGAAGGTCCTCACGAATGATGGGAAGGATGCAACCTGTGCAGCAAACTCGCCGATCTTCTCGAGCCTACTTCTGTTGACAGTGCAACGTATCGTCAATGCAGCTGATCACTTGGCAGGAATTCACATAGGCTGCAAGAAACTGTTCAAGGACGGCGCTGTCTGCAAGTATGCTCATGCATCCAGTACGGAAGGTATGAACAACTCGGGAGCTAATAACTCTGCATACTACCGAGCACAAGGGGTGACCCACAGAGCACTGAAGGAGTGGTTGCGAAAGACGTTCACCCCAAAATATGTGGAGTTCCTGATGCTCGCGAGGATGAACTACAGCGTTGAGACATTCAACAGTCTAATTAACAAGTATGCCCCAAAACGGATTCATTACCATGCTACGCACCGCGGCCGGCTCGCATGCGCTGAGCTCGACTGGAATGAGAACATCAGCAGGCAACCCCTGAAGATTGTAACACGCAAGACATCAGTGAGCAACAACGTGCGGATTCGGCCATTAAAGGTTAGGAAGCTGCCTCGCAAGACACACACCTGGAAAGCCGAAGCTTGGAAGGTCATGACAGACTCAGGCGCAGAGTCAGCCCGGCGCCGCGCTGCATATGCCAAACAGGAGCAAAGCCGGAAGCAGCGCGAAGCAAAAAGAATGCAAGCACGTGCTGCCGTGCTAACCCGCAAGCAAGAGAAGGATAGATACAAGTGTTGTAAAATGGGAATCCCTGTATTACAACCTAGGTGTGATCCACTGCCTCTGCCTCGTCGTTAGTGTCAACAACCAGAATGTCCTCAGCATCGTCGTCTATGTCCAAGTGTGCTGCCAACATATTACCCCTAGCCTCATCAAAAGCATCCTCATCTAGGGCACTACCGCCCTCAGAGCTACTTTCATCTCCCATATCAACGTTTTGGTGATCCTGCGAGGAGGTGGCAGCACTCGCATAGGCACTCTCCCTTTGTGCAGACCCTACCCCCTCACCAGAGGACTGATCAATGCTGTGTGCACTACTTCCTGGCACCTGTTCGCAGGGTGGGTCACCGGTTTCATTTGCCTGCCCTGTGTTCAAAACTATTTTCCACACATCGTAGTCCCTCTCCTGTGTCATCTTCAAGACAAGATCCCTGTGCAGTTTTACGCTCGAATCGTTCCACTGTTCTTGGTCCATCCCAGGCTGAAAACAGACATAGTCGTCCTCAGCTACCTCTGGCCAACGTCGCTTGAAGACAGCCTCTACAGCAGGGGGGAGCGGACTTCTGACCCGCCATGCTAACATTCTGGCTATCTCCCTGTATGCTTTGAACCTTTTCTCTCTGTTCGTTTTGTTCGATGTGTTGACGAGCAGTTGAGCGATGTCGCCGCGCGACAGGTCTAGATGGTCGAGAAAATCTACTAACGCGTCTATCTCGAGCGCGTAGGCGGCCTGTACCTCTTGCAGGTTCGCGTTAGAGGAAGCTGAGGCACTTATCTCCTGGGATTCTTCAGCCATTATGCACGGAATGATGCAGGGCGGCAGGCGAGGCTGCGGTCGACGCGTGCTGACTGTAGGGCTGTAGCGGCGATGAGCGGGACATGGGGAGATCTCCGTGGTTTTTCAGCGGAAGACCGCCGACCGACCGGTCGCGGCGTTCAGTACGTCGAAAGGGATCCGGAAATAGCCCGCCCATGTCGGATTTCAGATCGACGGCTGAGATTCCATCGTCGTGTAGGGTCGCGACGTGAACCACGGTCAAACCCGCGCAAGTTCTGCAGTTATGAACTGTGGGTTGCCCGAACGCTAAACGAACCAGAGGCGGTATCATACAGGAAACAACACGGAACAACCGTTAAAATGTTGTGGCCACCCGGGCCCGTGGTCCCCCCTTTTATATGGGGCGGAGAGGTTTAAGCAGGCTAAAACCAAGGGAGGGACTTTTTTTTTAACTGCTTTTCGGATCGGATCGGATCGGATCGGATCGGATCGGATCGGTTAGCGGTCTTTCACCAGCTATCATGACCTCTCACCTGCTTCGATGTCTAGATAATTCGACATCAAATCGGCTCTTGCCTGTTGTTTGGGCTTGAGCGTTCGCTGCGCTTGCCGACGCTTCGGCTCGACGCTTTCATATTTCCCGCAGTGAACGGAGAGCGTCCAAAAAAGTTAATGTGTGCCGACAGTTTGGGTTCTTAGAGAACACCCTATACTTATCGAGTTCGACGATCTGCAATTGCCAAGCAGGTATGTCATGCGCAAACTCCCGCTGCAGTTGCTCTATTTCGCGACTCGCGGCAGCCGATGAAAAGCAAGCGGGTAGACTCACGGCCGTGATAACCTTGTCCCACACTCTAAATCTTATAGGCCTGGCGGGGGTGTGACGGCCGTGATGTTCTATTCTTTTTAGTGATGCGCACAACACTGAACTTGGTAGTATTTATTGCTAGTATTATTACATGGATTCGAGCACGTCTGAGCTCTACAAGAACTGTAACGATGTTCAACGTTAAGTATCGTCGCCTGCTCTTACTGCACCTCTGCCGTCTGCGCTCGCAGGACGCACCACATTGGGGCTGCAAGCCCATGGAAACTCCCACATAGGTCCCCCCTTGGACTGGACGGGGGTGGCTTGGCAGCTTGAATCTTAACCCTTGCTGCACTCCGCACTCCGCACTCCGTCTTTGCGAAGCACGATCCGTGTACTCGGTCGGGTCGGAAACCAAAGCCACTCCCACCCTTGCCTGCCTAAATACACTCATGCTACAAAAGTTTTGTCAACAGGATGTGCGACCAGATAAGCACCAAGGGCCCCATTGCTCCCTTTTTTTTGGCCATACTCGATTTGTTTACATGTACTGGAGCTCTTGGCTTCCATTTTTGTGTGCATCAATCCAAGGTAAGGGGGCCCGACCCGGTGTTGAAATCATGTGTACAGATTTCCTAAAGGGTTGGGTTTCCCCAACCTAATATTGATTGCAGGCGCAGTTGTAATGGATGCTTGATACTACGCATATGAGATTGTCACGATCTAATTTCCGGCATGCTTGCACATGTGAGTGTCTTGATTCAGCCCCATCCCTCCTTGACACGAGAATGTCTCCCATGGCTGCAAGCCATGCCTGAAAAGTCATGCCCCAGGCATGCATGCATCATGAGCATTGATCTGTTTTGCATTTTTGCATGAGGGCCATACATGGCAATGATAAGGGGCGCGAATGGTATCTTCACAAGGACATTAATTGTGTGTCAATGATGTGGACTTGGGGGTAACTTAGTCTAGCAACAAGGGGACCATGGTGCACGGGGAGGCACATAACACATGGCCATGCCATGCCCCAGGCTTCTAGTGTTCGAAGTTCGGAGGATAGAACGTATGTATGCCCACAAGTTTGGGGTGGCCAGTGGCCACGCCATTTAGGGGGGCTTTCCCATGCATATATAGTTGCATGAGGTCACATTTGCCTGAATGTGGGTGCATTCCACGGGGAATCACGGGTAGCTGAACTTCGGAGGCCATTTCTGGGCCTGAATGGACACTTTTTTTTGGACAATTTTGGACCCGCATTGGGAATGTTCTGTTAATGTACTATGTCGTCATCTATGCGAATTTCATATTCATTGAAGTCGAAAATTGAGCATCTAGATCTCATCGTCCGCTTTCTTGCGAGCAAAAGATCAAGTCAATCCGATGTCATATGAAAAAGTTATGGCCAAAACAGTGAACAAGGGTATGCAAACAGTTGTCCGGTGTCCCCGTCCACCACGGCCAGGCTTTAGCAGTCCCTTGCATCTGGTGCCACGCCTCCCCTACATGCCTTTCCTAAGTAATCCCTAGCCTAACTTGTGCCATTAGACATCTATGCAACCCTCATAGGCATCCTTGGGTGGTTGAAGCCCCACCCTCTGTGCCCATCACCCTTGCAAACCAACACGGTTGATTTCCAGGGCTAGATGTCAGCCCCGCAGAATGCAAATGGAACTGCACAGATCACCCCTGCAAGGCGGCAATGGAGGCCCAAAATGGTCATAAACAACAAGGATGTCATTAAAGCCTTCCATCCATCATGCTACCTACTATGCGGCATATGGTGGATGTGGGTGTTGCCATATACTACAACACTTGCGTGTACTTGACGTGACAAAACTAATTTGTAGTATGAGTGTAAAACTGCCGGCCTAATTAGAACAAAACTGCGCACTCCGCAGTACTCCGCGTTCCGCGCTCCGCAGACATCGGCCGGCCCCGCCGTCTGCAGTCTGCAGTCCCCACTCGATCCGCACTCCGCACTCCGCAGACATCGGCCGGCTCCGCAGACACCGGCTGGCTCTGCTTACACCGGCCGGCCGCACAGCTCCGCACTCCGCACTCCCGCCGCGCTCCGCAGACATCCGCCGGCCGCACTCCGTATTCCGCACTCTGCGGTCCGCGCTCTGAAGACATCCTCGCCCAGCTCAGAAACCTGAGCCACCCCCCCCTCCACCCTTGCCTGATCGACCTGCCTTATAAACAGTCATAGAAGTACATAGATTTGTACGAGATGAAAGTTAAAAATGTAATGAAGAAAATTCCACAGATTCTAACCGTTTTCCAACATTCTCGTGCATGTTCTATGGACCCCGGATATTTATTTCCCGAACACCATGGAAAGAATAGAAAAGGCCCGAGAAAGGCCGGAAAATCTGCAAGTTAGGCGAGTGTTCCTTTTGAGTTCGCGAAAGCAGTACGGAATCGTGTTTTTGACCGGGCACATCTTGACCGAGCGTTGACAGGTCCTAGTCAAACATGTCCTGAAGATATTTTGAAGTATTTTCCCGTTATTTTGATGTATTATTCACTATATATCAGATTTGTATCATAGAATCTCCAAAAGTGTGGGGAGGTCCACTCCCAGCGTTT
This sequence comes from Convolutriloba macropyga, assembly GCF_964194025.1. NCBI lineage: Eukaryota > Metazoa > Xenacoelomorpha > Acoela > Convolutidae > Convolutriloba > Convolutriloba macropyga. The sequence goes on from NW_027451545.1 coordinate 23,289, forward strand.
TCGGCCGTTTCCTCATGAGTTCGGCTCGAACTCGTGAGGAAAACCTCCACAAAACTCGGATTTGCACATGTATCTCAAGGTTCCCCGGATTTCGAAAATACGGGAGTAGGGTACCGATGGGCTTTATGTCCGGTACTCGTACAAAATCGAACCCAAAAGGAACAATGGCCTTAGTGGCGAAATCAGAGGAGGAATAGCTAGTATGTATTAGCTACGAGTAGTAGGGTAGTACTCGTACTCGTAATGTAACTATCTATCTATTCCCGAAATATACCCGAAATACCCATGCTTGCACCACATCGCTCCAATCCCATGGGCGCTCGCCCAAACAATACCAAAATATGCATCAGGGCGCAGTCACGACTCACGCCCGAGCGGGCCTCTCAAGTCTCATCACAAGTCACAGTCGGGCATCATCCGGCCGGCCGGGCATATGTAGCAAGATATGCCGATTGCCGGGCGGGTTTGCCAGCTCCATGCCGATTGGCGGCCGATCGAGGGTTAAAAAAGCCACGGCCAAAAGAAGTAGGTAGGTACGGGTACCTACCAAGGAGTGATAGGTTGATTACGTACTCGTACAGACGCAGGATGGACCGAAAGGCCTCGCCCGGACAAAGGTAGGTACTCAGCCGGCCTACCAAGGAGTACGAGATACCTAGGTAGCTATCCCCAGGTGGCGTACCTGCCAGCCTCCATGAATGAGGCTACTCGTAATTAATTAGTATATGATGTACTATCTAGTACTGTAGTAGTAGCTATGTATCACTACTGTAGTATTATTATGACCTCTAGCGATACTACGAGCGATTGAATTTGTCGTCATCCATGGTGGCGATACATCATTTCCAATATTACTATATCTATAGTCCGGGCATGATTCATGCAAACAAGCCGGGCTGGGTACCATCCCCGCATGCTGACAGTACTGCACCTTTGCCGCCCCTAGGTCTATCCCATTTCTATTTCGTGCCATCAGTCAGTCATCACCCATGACCCATATAATTAGGCAGGGCTTATTATTGGTTGGTTTGTGTTATAATATGTGTACTACATGAATGTGAGGGGATCGTTACAGGGGGGCTAGAGCCGGGGGCCGGGGTTTGTGTATGAATAGTACAGTCAGGAGGGTCCTGGTACAGTACTCGTAGACCCCCTGCCCGGGGGTGTGAAAAAAAAAGTACAGTACTCGTAGACCGTAGTGCCCGACATGGGCCCCGGCCTGTGGGTGGGTACGTAGGGTAGGGTACCTACACGGGTAGTCGTGCGAGGAACTCGGACAAAGGTTCGAGAGATTCATCACGAACAGTCGTCGCAATCGCGTACGAGGGAGACAGCCCGAGTGCGTGATTTCCACGACTATCCGTGTTTATATAATACACATCTCATGCAGGTGTTTGTACATGCAGGTTTCAGAGCAACATCAAACATAGATGCCACAATTGGATCTATTTTCTTTTTCCACCAGTGCATGTAGGGAAAAATGTTCGCATATTCTCTGGCCAGACAGGGTGGACATAACTAATGAACGGAGGATGCGAGGAGCTATGTATGCAACGTTGTGAAAGCAAGTGCTCGAAATGAGGTCTAGCGCACCGCCCATGACAGCTAGGTGGGAGAACATGCTGACGCACTAGTGCCTCCCCTCATGTAAGATGAACTCAAGAGGATGGGCGCGCGCGGCAACCTATACTACCCGCCTAAAACCCTGCCACTTGAACTTTGACTAAGCAGCGTCACTAGTGCAGCATGTGTACATGTGCTCCTCAGTCGCGCCACTGGGGCCACTGATGAAGCAACACTGCTCGCCCACAATTGACGGCCTGCTGCAAAGCCTGGATGCGCTGTGAACCGGGGATGCTGAGCATTCCAGGCCTCAAGACACTGGGTTTGGGGATTGGCTAAGTTGCTGATCCTCCATTTAATCGCCTCCCAGGGCCCTCGTTAATCCCGAATGGCTGGCTCACTTGCGTATCGCTTTATCTGTCTATCATATGTCAGTTCTGCTCAGCACTTGTACCCAAAGGGTACCTGCACAACTCATAATATGAGCCGTGTCCCATGCTCTTGGTTGCTGAGTCTCATTGCAAAAAATTCGGGTGCTACTTCTTGTATCAGCCCGGAAAAGGCTATGAGCTTCATGTGGAGTAGCGTAGAACCGCAGTCGTCTAGAAATCGAATGTGATCTACTGGGCATGCAAAGTCCCTGGGTGAGACAGGGGCAGCCACCAAGCTTTGTATGAGGGTTGTGGCGAATATGTAGGGTATGCTGGGTGCTACCGATGGTGCATGGCTGCTGTCAGCGCAAGAATTCCTTGGATCGCGCTCGGTCTACTCAGGATAGTCGAGTGCGGGTAAAACCAGAAGAAAGGGGGGGGGGGGGGGGGGGGGCGGGGGGCGCTGGCAGAGCTCTACGCATCATCGTCGTCCAGCCCCATCATACCCATCAGCTGGATTGCCAAGCTTGCTGCCCGCTCCCTCCGCTCCTCATCAGGAAGATGCATGATCCGTTCCCCTCTCGCCGGCCAGCTTGGCCATCATAGCTTCCATCTGTGCAAACTCGCCATCCTCTTCCTCGTCATCCGGAACGAGAGACAGGTCATCAGTGACATCTGCTGCACATGGGTCAGTGGCATCCACATCGCCAGTATCCACGACCACTGCCTGCTGGCCTTCCACAGAACTGTTCCTCTTGCTTGACAGGTTCTCCGGCTCCTGGTCCAGAGGGCGCTCCTGCCGTGCCTCAGCTGGCTCAGTATGCATGGCACTCGCTACATGCCGCCGGTCCTTCATGCTCATGTTGGACCACATGTGCGCACTCAATGCTGCCACCAATCTGGAGACCCCTTGAGGATCGCCGCACTCATCCTCGAGCGCCGCGTCCACCAACACGTCCGTACAGCACACCTGCGCCGGTACAACAGTAGCCCAGCAGCACACTATCTTATCATTCCCCTGCAGGCCTGGGAACTTCGTCCGGCAAGCGGCATAGGTAGGTGCAAGTGACCCCGGCCGTTGGGGGAAAGGCGGACGGCACTAGGGAGTGTTGCGGCGCGACTGCTCCACGGAGTGGAGTGAGCTGAACTTCCAAGAGGTTCGAAGACATAGCGGAGCAAGAATAGCACCCTTTCTAGTGAAGTTCACCAATCCGACGTCCTCTTCATTCCCACCTCATCCCACCCAGTGGCCGCATGACTCGCCAGTAGCAGCCTGCTGCACCGGAGGGAAATATACGTAGCCGTACCTGGATGCATTCAAACATGTTGCACAAGCACCACTCCTGCAGGTCCTCCATCCAAGGCAAAACTATTGACGTCGCACTGGTCAGCTTTATTCACCACACAAATCCGGGTCTCACATCTGTCCAGGTCCGCCAACTCCAGCCATTTGTTGGCTGCCGCCCAGCTATCCTGGGAACCAGCATCCACAACTGCCACTACTGCCTCTACGGCAGTTGGGAGACTGGCTACGTCCTGTAGCTGTGGCTCATGCGGCAGCACCACAACATCGATCTGCAGATTCGCTGTGTAGTACTTGGTGTCCAGTGTCCACGGACAGCAGTCCCTATCCGACCTGATGTGCGTTTGCACATCTCAGGTTCAGCTTACCACAAACCAGATCTGGGGGGGGGGGGGGGGGGGGGGGGGGCTTGCCATCATAACCCGGAGTAGTGAGGTTAGCCCTTTTGCTCACACTCGGCCCAGTTCTGTGCATTATGCCAACATTGCCAGCCAGGGGTTTCGACTCACCAAGACCCGCCATGCTTCAGCTCCTGTGGCACCTCCTGTCCAGTGGTCTCCAGCAACAGCCGCAATAGAGACTTTTTCCCAGTGTTTGCCGTCCCTATGACCCGTATCAACGGCAGCATCTCTCCACGTTGATTGCTATCAGCAGCTGAGCCCTGCAGCGCCAGAGAGACAGAGAGAGTTCTTGCTTGAGCACCAAAAGTGATTGGACAGAAAAGACTCTTTCGCGCGCATGCTGCCTACATGGCAGTCCGCATGAATGCGTAGGTCATTGCCCATTGTCTGCAGTGCCAGATGAGTGTGAGCACCCCTTGCTCACCCAGCATATGAAGTGCAGTGCTGAAATAGCTTCTATCAGGTGTGCATCCCCGTTTGAGAGCCAGCTTCGTGGCATTCACTCACCATGGCACCGGAAAGAACTGCACGCTATGCTCCTCTAGAATTGGAAGTGGCTAGCCAATTGCGGCGCCAGGCTTTAACTCTCTCTCTCTCTGGCTAGCCAATTAGGTCCCCCTTAGGACTGCTGACCTGGTTGATATCCCCAGCCCACCCACAAACTACTACTACAGTACCAGATCGAACACCCCACGAGAGATCGGCCAGAAAAGGCCAACGAACTGCAACTAAGCAACCGGACAACGGTCAGAGGGGAGGCGGGGCTGGGGCAGTCGGCAGATCGCAGAAGTCTGTTACTGTCCTGGTACTTCAGCTGTTCTAGGTTACAAGAGGCTCAGCCTGGCATGGCACTGTGGCGTACGAGGGGTCGAAACGTCGAGACGTGGAGCTAGATCGTTAATATTCAGATCACCCGCCGCTCTGCGCTATGATGATACATGATGAAGCTGGACGCACACGTAGGTCGTAAGTAGGGAAGCCGTAGGGTACCTACTACCCTACCTACACCGCTGGGGCCGCTCGCGACCTGACGAATGACAACTTACCGTATATATTACAGAGTGAGCGCGTATGTACGCCGTACGTACGGCCATCACAAAGCCCTACTTAGGGGGTATTATCATCAGCTAATTCGTTTTTATTAGCTTGTAGGTAGGTAGGTAGGTACGGGTGTGACAAACGTAAAATGGCTGCCAAATTACGAGTACTATACTCGTACGGGTAGTCATTATTACTACCACCATACGTAGGGGATACCTGGCTAGAGAAGGGGGTTTAGTACAAAAGGTGGGGTTATTGGAGTCTACATATAGTTCCACAGTCTTATTTGTGATCTAAATGATACCCCGCCCGGCCTATGGTATTATTATCCTTTCTATCCCAGCCAAATCACAGGGTTTCCCCTATTTGTAGGTAAGGTAACCTACCTACCGCCTACGTCTCCGGTAACCCTCTGTCCCTCGGCCCTCGCTAGCAAGAGGTACCCTAGAGCCACCAGAGGGTACTCACTACTGGACAGTGTATTGTAATTTGTACTCAGTGCTGTAGTCAGTAGTCACGTCTCCACACGGCCAATTTTCGACGTCCTGGGACCCGGTCGGCGGCAACATAGCTTTCATCCACGTGCGTAGGATACCCTAGGTACCTACCCTACCCTGGCTAGGTACCTACCTGGGTCCACTGTCCAGCCAGCGCTGGCCATGCAGCGGCAGTTGGGCGTACGTTGGCACCCAGCCAGGTACCTCTAGGGTACCTCGTACGCGGCTACACCTACCGTACCGGTAGGTCCGGACTCCGGTATCTCTAGGTGGTAACTGGTACCCGTTACCTCAATTGCGGATTGGCGACCTGTACACCCTACTTTTGTACCCCCCTGGAGAAATTAGGTCAAAAACGTACCCCTGTCCTTCTCGTTTAGTACGAGTACTCGTAATAACAAGTGGCGCACGCACGGACACGGACCTTCCCCCTCCGGCCCGGCCTACTTAATTATTACAATATTAAGCTGAACGTGACAAACATACAAACATCCTTATTAATTAAAAGTGAAATGGTGTCAGTTTGTATGTATGTTTGTATGTTTGTATGTTTGTATGTTTGTATGTTTGTCACTTTCAGCTTAATATTGTAATAATTAAGTAGGCCGGGCCGGAGGCCCGGCCGGGCCGGAGGCCCGGGAAGGTCCGCGTGTCCGTGCGTGCGCCACTTGTACAAACATACATACAAACATACATACAAACTGACACCATTTCACTTTTAATTAATAAGGATGGCTTATTATGCTGGCAGGACTGCAGGAGGAAGTAGGAACTCTGCCTGTCCTCCGGGTACTGGTACGTAACGAATGTATACGTATACGGTATGTGTGCCATTTTTATAGTTATATTAGTACGACGAAGTTTGCACGTTGCCCTCTAGCGACAGGTAGCGTCCTAGCCAGGTACCACCTAGGGTTAAAGGATGGGTTTTTCGACCCATGCCCTCTGCCACCAGGGGTTAAAATGGTAAGTAAACGGTAGGTACCTGCGTACGCTAGTACGGTACCTAGCGATATGCGTTGGCCCGAGGACAATAAAAAAATGATATGTACGGTTTTATTATCAAGAGGCATGCCTCCTGCTACTATAGCTAGCTAGCTAGCTACTAGCTAGTAGTCTAGTATTATTAATAATTAAATTTATTATTAAAATATAGAAGTCGCTTCGCGACGAACCCCTCTGGGTTAGGGCCCAGTAGGCCGATAGGTAGGTACTAAGGTAGGCAGGTACTAGGTACCTGCGGTAGGCCGGTCATTTTGTGTGCAGGTACACCTCGAAGTGGGTACCTCAAAGGTAGGTAGGTAGGTACCCTACCTACCCACCTTGCCAAGAGTGCAAAGGGAAAGCGCTTACTCGTAGCAGCCAGCAGAGTTGTACGAGTACGAGTACAATGGACTCTATCTAGCTAGCCTAGCCTTAGCCCGGTACCTAGCAGTAGGTGGGTAGGTATACCAGTAGGATCTAGAATCGCTGGTACCCTAGGGTACCTGTCTGGTAGGTACCTGCCGGTATCTATCATTCCACACATCCCTGCAGAATTTGTACGAGCTAGTATACTTAATGCATACATACTGGAAGATCAGCAATATTCTAAATATTCTTAAAATTACTACGCGTACAGTAGCGTAGGTACCTACTAGCCTCCCTACCTTGGGCTTGCCGCATGCAATTAATTCAGGCCATGGGTGTACCCTAGGTACCTACCTACCTAACTCGCGCCGGGCCTAGATCACCTGGGGACGACAGTGGGGTACTAGAGCACGAGCACTCGTGCCTTGAAGCTAGCCCAGGGGGGTGGGTACGCCTACCTACACTCTACAAGTAGGGTAGCCTACCCTACTAGTAGGGTAGCTGTGCGGCTGCACTTTGGTCTGTAACGGCTACCTACCTACCTACCCTACTAGCTGTGTGGCTGCATTCTGGAATAATGTATTCAACCTGCATCATGATCAGCTACCCTACTTTTAGAGGGTATCCCTGGTAGTGATACAGGATACTATACCTGGTTTTTCACCCTCTACGAGTATACGAGTACAATAGCAGGTACCTAGTTTGCCAGTGTCGCGTATGGATAGGAGGTACCTACCTACCTACCACCTCCTCTACCGACTAGCGGTATACCAACAGCTAGGTGGCAGAATTCGTAGTACGTCATTTCATTCGTACGGTATGATAGATTCTTGATTCTGACCCACGGAATTCTGCGGACTACGCGATATTCGATTCGCTGGCAGCACGAAGTCAACACGAACGTACGACCACGTGTACGAAAGGCGTGACAAACACACACAAACACACACACACGAAAACACGAACAAATAAACACCCCAACAACCCCAG
>NW_027451546.1:0-4000 GCF_964194025.1 Convolutriloba macropyga
CTTGGGGAGGTGCTGGGGCCAGGGAAGGCCCTTGCCGCCCCAGCCATGGTCTGAACGCATAGATTCTTACAAGGGCGAGCAAACAACAGCGGCTCAAATGGGCTTTTTTCGGCCACTGTCAGCCTCCGTCAAGACTGTGTTGTCCTCTCATCTCTCACACTATCAATAGTCGCTGCCTGGGTCAGGGTTGTCCCCGAGGCGGCTGCTGCCGCGCTCCACGCGGGACATGAAGGACGGTGAGGCCACCAGCGTCTCGCGCGGGTCCTTCCCGGGAATCAGCGCCTTCAGCATTTCCAGGGCCTCCTGCACCGCCTCGGCGTCCAAAATCCTGTGGCAAAACAAGTCTCCAACAGCTTACAACAACACAAAATCACTCCAGCAGCGCCCTGCCACGAGGAACCCCCCCCCCCCCCCCCCCCCGGCTGGCCTGACCATCCCCTCTGCCCGCTGCGTGAACTGCAAGCGGTCCATGGCAGGCGGCCTGAGTTAAGCTGAGCAAGTGAGTGCGCCTCGTCGACGAGCACAGCCTGTCCGCATCTTTCTGCCGGCACAAATCCGGTCGGCCCGCGAGCCATTCAGCTGTCAAGCCCGTCTGCAAGTTTGCATTCTCTGCTCTGCTCGCTCTGCTCTCTATCTCTCTCTTCTCTCCCTCTCTGCTCTGTCTCTGCTCTCTCTCTCTCTCTCTCTCTCTCTCTCTGGCGTCTCATTGAGCCCAGCAAGGGTCGAGAAAAGCTGCCGTGATTCCCGTGCCACGATCAGATAACATTTCTTTGGACGCCGGTGAGCCCAACCTCGGGTACTCCTCGGCAAGCAAGTCCACCTCCTCCACACCCAGCATGGCCGCCACCTTGACGGCCTCTTCCTCGAGCTCTCTGGGCTCCCGCTCCAGCACTTGGGGGTACGCTGGCGACGGACCGGACCACCAATCACAGCAGCCGTTTCCGGTAAGCCTACTACTCGCTGTGCTCCGTCTGGCACATGGAGGCCCCTCCGAAGCATACGACACACAACCCTGCCGCAGCCACTTTCCCTCTGCTCTCCACTGCCTGCAGAGCCCTGCGTTCTCTCCCTCTGAAACGCAATCCACACTCCCACAGCTCACACTGCCGCCGTTGCTCCGTTATCGCCCAGCGCCCCCCCCCCCCCCCCCCCAATAGGCTTCCCCTGTCCCGCCGGCTCCTTCTATCTTCTAAGCCCCCACCTGATACCATCGCGTCCAAGTTTGCTTTCGGGAATATGATCTTCAGCTCCACGAGCTTCCTGGCGACGTCCTGCAATGTCACAGTGTGGCACAGCTCGGTTGATCAGTGCAGATGGCCGGGCCGCTCCTCCAATTCAACCGTGGAGGAATGGCCGGCGTTGCACATTCATGTGGCACTGCGAGAGAAAGTGCAGACAGGCAGCTAGAGAGCGAGTGGGGAGGGAGGGGAGGGCAGGGGAGGGGCAGGGCAGGGCAAGGGCAGGGCAGGGCAGGGGGAAGGGAGAGCAGGGCAGGGCGGGGGAATGGAGGGGACGGGACCGGGGGGAAAGGGCAGGATGGGAGGGGCCGGGACGGGACAGGACGGCAGGGAAGGGCAGGGGAGGGGAGGGGCCGGGAAGGGACGGGACGGGACAGGATGCGACTGGACCGGAGGGGAGGGACGGGAGGGCAGGGTAGAGGCACCTTGGTGTCACGGATCAACACCGCCACCACTGCCGGGCTAAGCTTGTGCACCCTGGAAGCTGCGAGATCACAAAGCGATTTCAACACGGCTGAAAACGTCGCAGGCCGGGGATGAGGATGGCACACCCCCCAATGTTGGTTAGATGCCCACGGCATGATGGCCCGGTCCGGAAGGGAGAAACATGAAGCACAGCGTGCAGCAGGGGCGGGGCACTGACCTGTCTCAGGAAGCAGCACGGCAAGCTCCCGGAGCCTACGCAGGACCTCGTCAGACGAAATGCCGAGCTTCTCTGCAGAGAATGCCGCAACTAACCGCCCCTGCGGTTAGATGGAGGAGGGGGATGAGCATAGGCGACAAGCGGTGGCAGCCGCGTGCTCTGACAGAGTCCTCTCGAGCTCCGTCACCCGTACACTGCACCCGGCCCCAATTGCATGCATCAATCACATGCTTTGCGTCTGGCGGTGACACAGTGAGAGTGAAAGGCCCCCGCGGGGGGGGGGGGGGAAGCTTTGAAGGGAATGGTCGTCCCGTGGCGCCATCGCACGGTCCTTCTCTGAACTGTGCAGTGCTCCGAGGGGAATCAACTGCATCTCAAGTGGCCCTCCCGCCTGCCTGTCATGCCCTGTGCCCTGTGTGTATGCATCCGCCGGCAGGTGACTGCACGGGACCTCATCCCATCCTATGCTGTGTTCTCCAGTCTGTGCCGTTCCGTCCTGTCCTGACCTGTGCCAACCGCTCCAGTTCCATCATGTCCCGTCCCGTCCCGTCAGTGCCTCTAACTAGCGGCCTACGGTACAAGACGTGGGTTCTACTCCTGTGCCCCCGGGCTCTTAGGCCACTGTGAACCTGACAGCGCGTGAGCACAGTATCCGCTGCACCGCTACTCCGCTCTGCAGTAATGTGCCTACTGTGCCCTGCTCGCAGACTGCGTGGCCTGGACTTCTGGCCCTGCTCCACCCACACGCACACGCACGGATGCACACATGCACAGAGCATCCCTGAGCCCGGCCTCATCCCCCGTCCCCCACCTGGTTGCCATCGGTCCACTCAGTCTCACGCTCCCGCAAATCGAAGAGGAGGTTCCATGGTGCTGTCTCTATGCCTGGAACTCTGCCACTGCCTCCAGAATCCGGCCCTGCCGCCGCTGTGACTGGAGCCCGGCATCTGCATCCTGGCTGACGGGCGAGGGAGCGGGGGAATCTATGTGATGACGCGAGAGAGGTTGAGAGCAACTGTGGGGGGGTCCAGCAGGGGGTCCGCTCTCCAAGGCTGGCAACCCGGCCGCTGGCCGCTGCTGGGCAAAAGTCTGAGCGAGAGATTACGCTGTAGGCACGGGCCTTCGTTGGCTGCCAGGGCCGAGTAGAAGCAGTGCTCAAGGCTGTTGCTGCCATAGTGCAAGATGAAAGATATGTGACGAGGTTTCTCAGAAGCACCGCTGCATAGAATTTGGAGGTCAGGCGTCGCGTGGGCGTCCACAATTTCCCTACGTGACAGCTGTGAGCCTGGGCTGGGAACAGGTGGCGTGCGATCACATGCGAAAACCAATACGACGAACAACGTGCGCGTGCCAGCAGGTAGCGCCAGACCCACCGACTACTCGTATGTATCGTGCGGCTGGGCCGGGATCGAGGGCCTGCCACCTCTCAGCTTCGCGGTCCACAGCTGTGGATCGCTGCGTTACGGCAAATAGTACTAATACGTGTACGACGCCAGTACGACACGTTGTGCATGGAGGTTTTGGGCAACGGCTAGTGGCCCGCCCGGTCCAGCGGACGAAGACAGACTCGAGGTTGAGGTGTGCATGCCGGGAACAATATCCATGATTCCGTGTCTGTCCAACCCATGTGTGCCTTCGGTCGGCCTGGTTACGATCATGCGCGTTCGGCCCAATATGTAATGCATAGCAGTGGTTCGTGATCCAGGGTTGCGTGAGCTTTTCACGATGGAAAGATCCCATGAGCTTGGCGAAGCGGCCGTGAGCGGTGTTGCGGGGGTGTCCCACGCTCCTCAGCAGCAGCAACAACAGGGCCAGCAGCAGGGGCGGGGCTGGTGTGAGGGAGGTGCGCGTGTGAGCGACAGTAGTCGTGCCTATACACCTTGCCACAACTCCTGTCACAGGAACAACGAAGGGATCTGGGAGGTGCCCAGGAAGCGGGCCATGGTCTTGCAATGAGCTTGGGGTGGGAAGGATAGCTGCGAAAGCATGGCATGAGTAACTCAAAGATGAGGGAGAGGCTGCTAGTGAAGCGAGTCGCTGGGCTTGGGCAACATGGGAGAACGAGGGAGCAAGTGCGTTCAGAGTGAGCCGGGGCGAGAGAAACGGAGGGAGGGTAGGC